>NC_090339.1:5601934-5729341 GCF_035084215.1 Heptranchias perlo
GGCTCAGCCTCCTGGACCTCTGAGCAGCAGTGCGCACGGAGGCTAGAGTCACTCGACATATAGCCGTGGACATCTGCAGCCTCTTTCATGCCGAGCTGCTCCTGGCTGGCCCGAGCACCATCATCTTACCTGTCGCTGTCAAAGTCACCACTGCCCTCCACAACTTCTCCTCCGCAGCCTGCCAGGGTGCAACCGGGGACATCGCCGATGTCTCTCAGTCGTCTGCGCAGAAGAGCCCTGCAAATACACCTACACCCACTCTGCAGTGACACAATGGGTGGCATCAGTGGTGGGTCCTCAGTGATACCCAGGAGCGGGCATAATTGCACAAACCAGACAGGATTCGTGGAGACATGGCAGTAGTGGTGCCAATATAATGTGTGATGTGAGTTGTTCTGAAATTAAATATAAGTAACACCCATGACAAACCCTCAAACACCCTTGTGCATCCCCCTTCATGCTCACGACACGTTTGCCTTACGCTGCCTACTGCACATATGTGATGCATGCCCTGTGGCTGCAGCACAGGTTGTGGCAGGTTGAGTGAGGCTGGCCGTGAGAGAGATGCACGAGAGGGTGAGTATGGGATAGAGCCATGAGATTGTATGAGGATTGGGTTGCATGGTAGTGGCGGGGTGAGTAGGTGCAGGTAAGATGAGGATGTGGTTTGAGTGGGTATGAGGGGTGATGTGACAGAGTAGTGTTGGCAGTGCCGAAGGAGATGTGGGGTGGGGGCAGTGCTGTGGCAGACGGAGTGTAGGGGAAAGACTACATGTACTCACTGTGGCTGACCTACTGAGGTCATTGGAGCGCCTCCTGCATTGTGTGCAGGTAGGCGATATGTTGGTGGCGCAGGTGACCCCCTCTGCCACCTCGAGCCAGGCCTTCCTGGTGGCAGAGGCGGGCCGCCTCCTCCCACCCGCCGGGTGGAAGATCTCTGTCCTCCCCCTCCTCCTCACCCCATGTATTGATACCTGGGGTGAGGCATCATTAAACTGGGAGCATCCTTCCCCCTGGGCTGCTCCATGCAGTCATCTTTGCTATTGGTTGCAGCATCTGTCAGTGGAGGACTGCCCCTTTAAATAGAGCGCCTCCAACTGACAGATCTTACTGCGCATGCGCAGATCAGCAGCGGGGAACCCGGAGGAGCAGGTAAGTGGCTCTAATTAGTGGTTTGCCTGCTACGATCGCGCGGGAAACCCACCAATTTCACAGAGCGCGTTACCCACGCGCCCGATAGCCCACCCGCCGGAAACCCGCAGCCCTGCTAACATCGGGCCCTAGATCTGCTAACACTTTCAGCTGGATCGTAACCCCATACAGGGTAGATTAATAAACAAGTATCAAGTTTTCTCCCACTGTACACAGAGGTCTGTCAGCTTTAATCTCATGTGGCTTTTGACCTACATTTTTTTTTTAAAAAAGGAACAATTCATGATAAATATTTTCATGAAAACGCTTCCTAGTTAAAATAACCCATTTCCACATACTTTTTCTTTCATCGTGCAATCTAACGGAGGTTTAGCACATTAGGAGCCAGTTGTCTTCGACACTGACCTTTGTATCACAGTGACAGGATTTAGATCTCAACAGAAAATCTCAACACGCAGCATTGCCAAACTTGCTCATCCTGACAAAGCAGCTAATGTACTATTTGTATTGAATAGCATAATGGGATCTTTAAAATCATGAACAGGAAGCAGAACAGTATACTACCCTAAGGACAGCACTTCCAACAACGCAGCACTCCCTCAGTACTGCAATGGACTGTTACCCTAGGTTATGCGCTCAGCTCCTGATCTGGAGCACGAACACTCAATTTCCTGTCCCAAGGTAAGAATCCTACTAAATAAGCCAATCTGACACTACTTCATTGGAACAGAACCATTAATCCCACGTCAGGTTCCATGTGTAGCTCTATCTCCATTACATGTCTGTGTCTAAACTACAATTTGCTGTAGATATGTCATCACAGTTTTCCCCTAGTACAGTAACAGGCACTGTATTTAGAACATAAGCTCAATTAGATAGCAATGTAAAACCACATATTAACTATCACATGATTACTATTTTCCCCCCAGATTAGTTGAATAAGGGAGGGTATTAGAACTGTAATCTTTCAACCCCACCAGAAAGATTGTTGTATTTTGATAACTTCACAGTTCTACAGTACATACCTTAGAGGAAATAATGATCTTTGCTGGTGACCTAAAGGGGGAAAAAAAAAGAGACGTTATTTTGATAGTGTAATGATCATGAAGCAATTTAATACAACAGCTAATGGTAACTGCAACTAGTACCATCATATCCCTTTGAGCCACAAAACAGACAGAATACTTTTGGTAAAGAAATAGTCTTGGGTGTTTTCAGTCAGATGCATGGGAAGAGCTGCTCGCCAGCAGATCATGCCTAATGAAATTGGAGCTGCCCTTAATGAAATTGACAAGAATGGCTCTCATATAGCACATTAATTTCATAAATTGCTTAGTAACTGAAATATTGAAAGCTGTCAAATGAGAACTTACAAAATGATTTCAGGATTAGCGAAGTATGGATGTAAATCAATGTATTGATTCAGATTGTGCATCGGTTCAGTTGCAATTAGCAAAAAGGTACATAAGTCACACGTCAGTGAAATTGATGGGACCTTTAATGACTTACAGTGGGCCAACTGATCCTTTATCAGCCTAGTTCACAAAGAAAATTATATAGTTCAGAAAGGTAACATTAAGTATGAGAGAAGCTATTCAGTCCATTTAGCTCATGCTTCCATAAAAACCTACAGTCCCATCACAGCATGCAACTGCTTTTTAAATTCTTACAATTTTTGCCACCACTACTCTTCCCAGAAGATCGTTCTTGGTACTGAATCACTGTGTGCAACACCTCCCGACTGTGGGCCTGAACTTGTCTTTTACCAGTTTGACTGTAATTGCAGTTTAACTTGAGATAGTGCTTTGGTTAACTTCTTCTGTTCCACTTAGTATCTTTATGTCTCAAGGTCCCCATCATTTGTCCCCCACCCCAAAGCTGAGTAGCTGGAGTTTTAACTCAGTATTCTGATCTAGAAATTAGCCTTATGGCTCTCCTCTATGCCAATTCTAGGAATTGGACATTTCCCTTGTGCTTTGGTCAGAACTGAATGCATTACTCAAAGTGCAGCCAGGCCAGACAGAACATTATGCAGCTCTGCAGTGGTCTCAGACCCGTATTCTGTTGTTTCGACAATACAGCTCAGCAGGGTTGGCTTTATTGATCGCATGCACTGCGATAGCTGGACCTGACCAGTGTTGAATCTACCATTCACAGGTGTTTTAGACCTTCACCTAATTAGTTCCACATCTCTAAGTATGTACCCACATTTTCCTTCTAATGTGCAACAACTTGCATTACTTGTTCTGAATTTCAACTGCCCTAGATGTGTCCACTTTCAAATTTGATCTCTGTAGCTGCCTGGCTGGTTTATGAGACTTAACTTGTGTGGGTTGCGGGGGGGGTGTGCGCGGAGAAGCTTAGCATAATTGGTGAACCTGATCAATTTGCATTGCATTTCTGAATCCAGGTCATTTATGGAGATTATAAACAGCAAGGACAGTGAAGACCAATCACTGGGCACCCTTCCCAACCAGACATAATTTCCTTGTTTCTGCTCTATCAGCCAATTTCTTATTTATCTTCCAAGTTTTACCTAGGATACTCACTGACTTAAGCTTACATAGATGCTTTATTTAGGACTTTTGAGGAAGGCAATCTCAATTTCAGGTCTAACAGCATTTGCCGACTGAAAAACAGAAAATGCTGAAAATATATCATAGGTACATCAGCATCTGAGAAAAGACATTTTAGGTAGATACCCATGAGATTTAGATAGAGACGATCTCCACCTGAAGCTTTAATTTTTCAGATGCTGATGGTTCTGCATATGCTGGAATTGTGCTTTTATTTTAGATTTCCAGCATTTGCAGATTTTTTTTTGGTGGCTAAGTTACAGGTAGTCAATTGGTAGAAAGGATGGGATGTGTATCTTGCATTCAGCTAATTGAGCTTTGCTTGCAAAGAGTTAGCTGAATAGGTTTTTACCATATGTGTTATGGTAATTACCAAAGAGCACATCAGAACTTTTAATATTTGTTAAAAACTCTGCAATGGCCTGAAGCCAAGGAGCTAGCCTGCAATGGTTAGAGGCCCAAAGCCTTTTAGTGTTCAAAACTCCCTACTGCACTAATATGCTATTGTGCAGGTAAGAATGTTTTTAGGTTTCAGAATTGAATACAACTCACTTATTTGAATTTCATTCGACAAATGATCCGCAGATAGTTTCCAACCTACCTGTTTAACTGTTACAACAATTCAAATATAGTTTTACACAATTTACTGGTGGTTTCAGAGCACTATTTGGTGTTGCTCAGACCTGGAACACTTGATCCGACACAAAGTTAGACAAATATGCAGATATTTACATGGGGAAATCAAAATGTTAACAATACTACTGCAATCCTGGGCATCCAAGAAAGGTACAATCCCTCGAGCAGCATCTAAAATGGTGACTGTTGTTAGTGTTTATCTACTATTTGGCCCTTATTTGAGAGGAAAAAAGCACGTGTGTGTAGAAAATGAAGTATTTGCAGAGATACGCTTCAAATTATCGGACTTTCTTTTGGGGGGGGGGGGGGGGGGGGCGGAGAATTGAATTTACAAAAATAAGTTTATTATTCCAATACAAAAAAAGTTGCATTTAAAGAGTGCCTCTTATGTCCTCATGTCCTGAGGACATAAGAGGCACTCTTTAAAAGCACTTCAATAATTATTTTTGAAGTACAGTCACTGGGGTTATCTAGGCAAAGGTGGCAGCCAATTTGCACATAGCAAGATCCCACAGCTAGTGAGATGAAAGAAAAATATTTATCAGTTGAAGGTTGATTGCAAATGCTCCTTCTTCCTTCCTTCTCTCCCCCCACCCTAAAAAAAAGTGGTAGGAACCAATGCACTTTTGAATTTTCATCCAAGACTGTTATATAAGTAACTGTAGGTGGATGGAAATAATGTGTATTCTGGAAGTACTCAAGCTGGACTGGAGTGTGGGAATCCATCTTTCCAGCCTGATGAGAGCTTCACCCAAACATTGATATCACCACGCAAAACTAGTTCATTCTAACTCAAATTTTACACATTTCACTGTCCTGTGCACACAACACGAATCTTACATCAAATTATCATATTTTCCAATTCCTACTTTCTGAATGTCTTCCATCTGTCACATCTGACCCTCAACTGTGAAGTACATTTTTTGCTATGTTAAATGTAACTTGTTATAAATCAACAGAAGGAAATCAAAAAAAAACCACAAATCTGTCTATTCTTATAAAGGAGAGCTTGTTCAAAATTACCTACTATATTATACATCGTATTCATGTCCTGTCTGAGGCCAAAGTCATCAGAATAGAAACCATAATCTGGAAGCTCCACTACAATGGACCAACCATGTGATCAAATGGCCAAAGTCATGCCACAATCTTTAAATCCTCCTTAGATATGGGGCTGGCAAGAGGACTGGAGGATTGCAAATGTTACACCTCGTTCAAAAAAAGGGCAATTACAGGCCAGTCAGCCTAACGTCGGGGGTGGGGGAACTTTTAGAGACAATAGTCCAGGATAAAATTAATTGGCACTTGGAAAAGTACAGGCTGATAAATGAAAGTTAACACCAATTTATTGAGGGAAAATTGTGGTTGACAAACTTGATTGAGTTCTCTGGTGAAATAACGGAGAGGGTTGATAAGGATAGTGCACTTGATGTTATGTACGTGGACATTTAAAAGGCATTTGATAAAGTACCACATAATAGACTTGTAAGCAAAATTAAAGCCCTTGGGATTAAAGGGACAGTGACAGCATGGATACAAACATGGCTAAGGGACAGAAAGCAGAAAGTAGCAGTGAATGGTTGTTTTTCAGACTGGAGGGAAATGTACAGCAGTGTTCCCCAGGGGTCAGCATTAGGACCTCTGCTCTTTTTGATATATATTAATGACCTGGACTTGGGTGTCGAGGGTATAATTTCAAAGTTTGCAGATGACACAAAACTCGGGAAGGTAATAAACAATGTGGAGGATAGTAACAGGCTACAGGAGGACATAGACTGGTGAAATGAGCAGACACATGGCAGATGAAATTTAACACAGAAGTGTGAAGTGATACATTTTGGTAGGAAGAATGAGGAGAGGCAATATATAATGGTTCCAGGGATGAGGTACTTCAGTTACATGGATAGATGGGAGAAGCTGGGGTTGTTCTCCTTAGAGCAGAGATGGTTGAGAGGAGATTTGATAGAGGTGTTCAAAATCATGAGAGGTCTAGAAAGAGTAGATAGACAGAAAATGTTCCCATTGGCGGAAGGGTCGAAAACCTGAGGACACAGATTTAAGGTGATTGGCAAAAGAACCAAAGGTGACGTGAGGAAAAACTTTTTTTATGCAACAATTGGTTATGATCTGGAATGCACTGCCTGAAAGGGTGGTGGACGCAGGTGCAATCATGGCTTTCAAAAGGGAGTTGGATAAATACTTGAAAGAAAAAAATTTACAGGGCTACAGGGAAAGGGCGCGGGAATGGGACTAGCTGGATTGCTCTTGGAGAGCCGGCATGGACTCGACAGGCCAAAACGGCTGCCGCCTGTGCTGTAACCGTTCTATGATTCTATGATAAACTAAATGGTAGAATTTTAAAGGGGGTACAGGAACAGAGAGGCCTGGGGTGTATGTATACAAATCTCTGACGGTGGCAGGACAAGTTGAGAAGGCTGTTAAAAAAGCATATGGGATCATGGGCTTTATTAATAGAGGCATAGGAAGTTATGCTAAATATTTATAAAACACTGGTTAGGCCCCAGCTGGAGTAGTGTGTTCAATTCTGGGCACCACACTAAGAAGGATGTCAACGCCTTGGAGAGGGTGCAGAAGAGATTTACTAGAATGGTACCAGGGATGTGGGACTTCAGTTATGTGGAGAAATTGGAGAAGCTGGAGTTGTTCACCTTAGAGCAGAGAAGGTTAAGGGGACCTTTGATAGAGGTGTTCAAAATCATGAACAGTTTTGACAGAGTAATTAAGGAGGAACTGTTTCCAGTGGCTGAAAAGTCAGTAGCCAGAGGACACAGATTTAAGGTGATTGGCAAAAGAACCAGTGGTGACATGAGGAAACATTTTTTTTTAACGCAGAGTGTTATGATCTGGAATGCACTACCTGAAAGGGTGGTGGAAGCAGATTCAATAATAACTTTCAAATGGTATATGGATAAATACTTGAAGGGAAAAAGTTCAGGGCTATGGGGAAAGAGCAGGGGAGTGGGACTAATTGGATAGCTCTATCAAACAGCTGGCACAGGCACATTGGCCTCCTTCTGTGCTGTAACATGTTATGATACTACTAAGTTGCCTAAAGATGTCAACTGAAATGAGACAAGCGTTCATATGGTTACCAGTGAAAGCATTTCAACAATATCCTGAAAAGGCAATCTGAGGGGCTACTGGAATTCCCAAGATTCTAAAGGGTCTCACTAAAAACCACAGATGCCACTTAACTTGCAATTTCTGTGTGATCCATCAAAAAACAAATTAGAATGCAAAGACTAAATCAGCAAGGTATGCACATCATGTGTTAGACTTGTAAGCCACCTTAGAGCGCATGGTCATCGCCAACTTGTCATTTTTGGTCAGCTGGTCATCTGCTAAGCAGGATGGGTTTCTGTGCTTAAGGGTGTCCAAACCAAGCTACAAATAAATACAGGTAGCTTTTGCCTGATCCCTATTGAACACACTCTCCCCGTCGGAGCAGACCTCACATAGCCAAGTCTAAAGAGCTTAGATGCAGATGGGCGAGAGCCTTGGCTTACAGACTCGCCCCTCCGTTTCCTTCGTTGAATTTCTTTGTGATGCATCTTCTGGACTTCGATTGTAGGATGGCCATTTGTTCTGGAGAGGGACTGGTGGCCATGACACCATACTCCCAACACCAGCTTGGGAAGAGGGGCTGCCAGGAGAGCGAAAAATGGAATTTCTGTTGCCTTTTTTAAAAAAAAACTAGATGTTGCAGTAACCATGATGATAATTTGGCCTTAATCAGAGAACTCTTGTTCCAAGATGGTGATATGAGGAAAACTATCCTAATTTAGGTTTGATGTCAGACAGTTCTGTTTCCATTCAAAAGCGACCTTACAATAAGGCAAATTGTGACAAGTTTCTGCTTTCTCAGGCCTGCGATCTTGGAATTGTGCTGAGGGAGCTGGAATTATGCTGCAAGTGCACATTTCTTTGATAGCATGTTATACAGGTATAGATAGAATTCCCCAGATTTCATCCCCAAGATTTGAATCAATATCTTCAATAGTAGCCTTCTCAATTGTACATTTTTGAGTTATAGGTCCATTTTTAACTGGATTTCTAGCTTGTACTGTCAGGAAGTGGGACGCTGTTGTCATGATTGTTAGTCTTTGCTGTGCCTGACCTCGTTGTCAACTTACGGCATTCCTGTTTGGAAGCATTACATCACATTGCCTGTAATGAGTTAAATTCCACAAAGTTCCTAGAGTGGCTTTCATGCAAGGGGAATGCGTTTTGTACCTACAGAGACAGTTGATATCTTTTAGATTGGGCGATATAATCCAGCCAAAGAAAGGTACTTGAGGTTGATGGTAGCATTCATCTTCCTCACTCCAGATGTTGCAAGATTAGTGATGGAGTTTACTCAGCTTAAACCACGTAACCCACCAGCACTGAGAAATAATACACTTCCTACAGCTTGTCCAATATTTGGGCATTGACTTAAAAAAGTTTATCCAGAACCAAGTGTGAAAAATTAAAGCTCTAAGGAACAGGTCCACCCTTCCAGGTGTCATTAATAAGCCAGAGTGACAGGTGAATCATCAACATTGCCCTGCAGCACTGCAGACCTTCCCAGCTCAGATACATAGGGAATCAACTTGGTTCCAATCTTCTATCAACATATATGCCATTTTGGGACCACCTCAAATCCAAAAAAAAAATCACTCTGCTTACCACCTTCTTCCCACTCACCCCCAAGGACAATCAATATCGTAAATCTCATCAAACCTTGTAGTTGTTGTCAACCAAAATACAGCTGTCAACATGGGCCTTTTAAAAACATAATTTTTTTCAGCATTATATTCAAAATTACAGAACAACATGACAAAGATTTTCAAATCCAGACAGGGAGGGTTTCTTTTGCCTTGGCATTTAAACAGGGTCTTTCCTAATAAAAGCACAATTATCTTACTGCTCAACTACATTACAAACCCCAACTAAATAAAATTTCACAAAAGAAATTCTGTGCACATCCCATTCACATTTCATTATGGCTATGTCATGCTGTAGTGCAAGAGAACAGTAACATACAACAGATATTAGAAGCAAGACCAGTACCAATAATGATCAATTGTTTTAGATTGTATAAAAACAGCACATGCTGGAAACAAGAGAAATAATGATCTCTATCCAAAATATTGTAACTGTATTTTTATTTTCAGATGCTGAGGGACCTGTGTATTTCCAGCATTTTCTATTGTCATCTCCGATATTATGACGCCTTTCAAAAATTTGGTAAATTTGAAAAACAGTTTAATTTTATATGAAAAAACTGCCAGCTGACTTAAGTAACTTGAAGGTTTTCTAAACTTGTAGTTGTACCTTCCAAGCAGAGCTACATGTAAAAGCAATGTCGGGATAATCAATTCCTGCAGATATTGAGGCAGTGATGATAAGAAATCTAGGTTGTTATATCAACAGGTTGGTGCCCATCCCAGTCACTTGATGCACATATCCTCCCTTTGTACACCTATTTCATGATTAAGGTCACCAATCTAAAAAGTAGCCACTACTTGCAAATTCTAAATGACCTTTATACTTCAACTTTGATACAATGTTTGCTAAACTAGTCATCATTGCAATACTTAGAGTTTTTTCTGCTGCAATTTTTTTCCCAGCAGCTTTGCAAATCAGTGTTTTATTTAGAAAACACTACATGCCCACTGGGACAGTACGGCCATTTGGACACAATAATCCAGAACAGAAGTCCCGACCAATAAAAAGCTACCGCCCCTATGCTTGTCCAACATCCAGTCTTGGAAGAGCTGTAACTTCCTCCAGTTAAAACGATGAAAAAAACAAAATCATTGTCTTTAGCCCCTGCCACAAACTCAATCCCAAGCCAGTCACAGATTGAACCAAACTCTTCCCTCCATGAGCACACCCCTATCTATCGCTGCAACCTAGTCCACTCCATACCCCTCCCCCCCACAAACTCTGGTCTCAAGCATTCCTCTTTTCTTCATCCCACCACTGGTGGTCATGCTTTAGCCGCCTCAGTTCCATTCTGTAGAATTGCCTTCCCAAATCCTCCTGTCCTTCCACCTCAAAAATCACCTCTTTTTCACCAAGCTTTTGGGCACTCCTCCTAATCGCTCCATCTTCAAGCTCGGCAACTTTTCTCCCCCCCCTCTTCCCCCTCCCAAGCGCCTTTGGATTTTTTTTTATGTTAGAAGGTTCTATATTATTGCAAGCACTTATTGTTGCAGTTCAAAAGGAAAACAGATTACCCAGACCTAGCCTGAACATCAAATGGTCATATAAAGATCAAACTTGCCTTTATTCAGTGTTTTTCACAACCTCAGGATGTTCCAAGTCAAGGAAGTGGGGCTGCCATTTTGCGTACAGCAAGGTTCCACAAACAGCAATGAGATAAATGACCAGATAATCTGAGGGATAAATGTTGGCCAGGACTCTAGGAAAACTCCCCTGCTCTTTTACATCCACTGAGCCAAGTACTCTATTTTGTAACTACTTCAATGGAAGTGGTTTTAGCACTGTGACACAAGCCAAAGTGTTTGCTCCATCTTTTAACTGTGAAGTCAAGATGGAACTCATCCCCATGATTTAAGATGACAATATTGCCTCCAGATTCATCTGAAAGGAACTCAGATCTACCATCTGGAGTGAGGAAGATGAATGCTACCATCAACCTCAAGTACCTTTCTTTGGCTGGATTATATCGCCCAATCTAAAAGATATCAACTGTCTCTGTAGGTACAAAACACATTCCTCTTGCATGAAAGCCACTCTAGGAACTTTGTGGAATTTAACTCATTACAGGCAATGTGATGTAATGCTTCCAAACAGGAATGCCGTAAGTTGACAAGGAGGTCAGGCACAGCAAAGACTGACAATCATGACAACAGCGTCCCACTTCCTGACAGTACAAGCTAGAAATCCAGTTAAAAATGGACCTATAACTCAAAAATGTACAATTGAGAAGGCTACTATTGAAGATATTGATTCAAATCTTGGGGATGAAATCTGGGGAATTCTATCTATACCTGTACAACATGCTATCAAAGAAATGTGCACTTGCAGCATAATTCCAGCTCCCTCAGCACAATTCCAAGATCGCAGGCCTGAGAAAGCAGAAACTTATCACAATTTGCCTTATTGTAAGGTCGCTTTTGAATGGAAACAGAACTGTCTGACATCAAACCTAAATTAGGATAGTTTTCCTCATATCACCATCTTGGAACAAGAGTTCTCTGATTAAGGCCAAATTATCATCATGGTTACTGCAACATCTAGTTTTTTTTTAAAAAAGGCAACAGGAATTCCATTTTTCACTCTCCTGGCAGCCCCTCTTCCCAAGCTGGTGTTGGGAGTATGGTGTCATGGCCACCAGTCCCTCTCCAGAACAAATAGCCATCCTACAATCGAAGTCCAGAAGATGCATCACAAAGAAATTCAACGAAGGAAACGGAGGGGTGAGCCCAATCCTGTCCTCATGACTTCTACAGAGATACTATCCTTGGTCCAAACATGGACAAAAGAGCTGAATTCCAGAGGTGAGGTGAGAGTGACTGCCCTTGACATCAAGGCAGCATTTGACCGAGTGTGGCACCAAGGAGCCCTAGTAAAATTGAAGTCAATGGGAATCAGGGGGAAAACTCTCCAGTGGCTGGAGTCATACCAAGCACAAAGGAAGATGGTAGTGGTTGTTGGAGGCCAATCATCTCAGCCCCAGGACATTTCTGCAGGAGTTCCTCAGGGCAGTGCCCTAGGGCCAACCATCTTCAGCTGCTTCATCAATGACCTTCCCTCCATCATAAGGTCAGAAATGGGGATGTTCGCTGGTGATTGCACAGTGTTCAGTTCCATTCGCAACCCCTCAAATAATGAAGCAGTCCGAGCCCACATGCAGCAAGACCTGGACAACATCCAGGCTTGGGCTCATAAGTGGCAAGTAACATTCGCGCCAGATAAGTGCCAGGCAATGACCATCTCCAACAAGAGAGAGTCTAGCCACCTACCCTTGACATTCAACGGCATTTCCATCGCCGAATCCCCCACCATCAACACCCTGGGGGTCACCATTGACCAGAAACTTAACTGGACCAGCCATATTAATACTGTAGCTACGAGAGCAGGTCAGAGGCTGGGTATTCTGCGGCGAGTGACTCACCTCCTGACTCCCCAAAACCTTTCCACCATCTACAAGGCACAAGTCAGGAGTGTGATGGAATACTCTCCACTTGCTTGGATGAGTGCAGCTCTAACAATACTCAAGAAGCTCGACACCATCCAAGATAAAGCAGCCCGCTTGATTGGCACCCCATCCACCACCCTAAACATTCACTCCCTTCACCACCGGCACACAGTGGCTGCAGTGTGTACCATCCACAGGATGCACTGCAGCAACTTGCCAAGGCTTCTTCGACAGCACCTCCCAAACCCGCGACCTCTACCATCCAGAAGGACAAGAGCAGCAGGCACATGGGAACAACACCACCTGCACGTTCCCCTCCAAGTCACACACCATCCTGACTTGGAAATATATCGCCGTTCCTTCATCGTCGCTGGGTCAAAATCCTGGAACTCCCTTCCTAACAGCACTGTGGGAGAACTGTCACCACACGGACTGCAGCGGTTCAAGGCGGCGGCTCACCACCACCTTCTCAAGGGCAATTAGGGATGGGCAATAAATGCCAGCCTCGCCAGCAACGCCCACATCCCATGACCGATTAAAAAAAAAGAGGAATTTATGGAACATTCAATAATTTGTCTCTTCCCAAGCATGCCAAGTACAATTGTGGACCTTGCTTCCAACCCGACTAAAATCAACGTGCAAACTTCCTGGTCTGCATGATTCAGCACCCCATAAAGAGCATATACCCCTAGTCATCAGGGAGGTCCACGTATTTAATGCTGAAACACTTGAGGAAAGTGAAATCACACAACTAAATGGGACCCATGTGCAAATACGACACTTAATGCAGTTCTAGCTGTAACTGGGCTAAGCATCTATACTTGACAGGAAATAAATAGGTACCGTTCCTAGTCCAGATCATTATCAAGTGCCTCTTTAAAGTCCACGCTTTTTGTCAGCTGAGACAGGTTAAAATTCTGCTGCGATGGCACCCAAAGTCAATCATGCTAACACTCATTGTTTAGATGCACACATGAAACCCCTTCTGAGAGGTGCGAGAAAACCAGCCACATTGTGTATCCATAACTACAGTATAAGTCACTACCTTCAGGAACAGAAAGGGGTAATGGGTGAAAAATAAACACAAAATTACATGATACATACACCACACATCAATTCCATTACTTGATAAATAATTCACTCACACCTGCTGCACTCATAACAGGCAAAACATCACTACTTCCATACACCATTGGCACCAGGAATGTATCTAATTATACTCAATGACTGGGACCTGCAGCTTTTTCACCCTTATATTTGATCTGAAAAATTACAGACACTTAATGTACTTTACATAGCCATGGCATCACCTTGTCTACTTAGCCATTACAAGTCACTCACTTCTTTCCTGTGGTGGTGATAACGTAATCCTAGCTCCCCTTTAAAGCTTTAAAAATATTACCTAATGAATCACTTATGAGACAAACTGATAATAGATCTCATTTGTGGAATGAGTTTCATACTTCTGTAGGATTATCCTCAATTTCCTGTACTGCTACAAAATAGTTAATAAAAGGTACAGCGACAGAACATTGATTGGCATTACTTGGGACTATTTTTTTTTTAAGAAAGTCCTGCAAATGCTTGACCCAAATGAAAACTACTGATGCACTCATGAAATGTCAAACGTAGAGGTCCTTTGTTAGCAATACACACAGCTTTATTTTGGACAATTTCCCCCTCTCCTGTTGGGGTACAGTGCCAGAGACACCAGATGGCCTCTATTCCCTCCGAGAAGTAGCCATTCAGGGGTTAGCATAAACAATGAGCATCAACAGGTTCTTATTTGTGAGGAGGCACCATAGCCGAGCCTGGCCTTGCACTCAACTGACATTCCACACGTACACGCTTTCTAGCAAAAGTCACTCGATACTGATTAGGAGCAGAAAGTCTGGCCAATTGTTGCACCCCTACTGTTAACCAGGCTGAGATCATCTAACAGTACTGATGTGCCTGGGACCTCCTGGTTTGCATGGCTCAGTTCCTTGCCAACTTTTCCAACTGAGTCATCAAGGAGAGTCAGACTTAAAATATATATGATTCAAGAGTAACCATCTGAGCTCACAGACTGACAGGAACAGTCACCTGAGGATTGTCTGCAGTTTTGAAATTATATGTACACCCAAATTAAGGAATACAGAGAACTACATTGAATTTACACAAGTGAGGAAGAGTTGATGAATAATCCTCTGTGTGCCACCATTCCCTAGTGCAGTACTCTAGTTAGTATTTTCCACTATATTAGACAATTTTAATTGCATTTTTATATCAATTATTTTTCTCAATATATTTTACAATGTGTAAAAAGTGCTAAGATGTGCAATTTATTAAGCATATCCAAAACATCAACAATAGAGTGTGCAACATTGGTGATGCAACTTCTAGCATTATTTCCAGAGATTCTAGCAATATAATTCTGCTACTTGGCATTAGCCAGTAAATAGAAATCCAAAATTCAGGTTCTGTAATGTGCTATCTCCATTCCTACTTGCAACAAGAATATTGCTTCTTTCTTTCCATTCCCCCACCCCCACGATCACAAACATACAAACTTCCAATAAAATGAAAACATTTGTAAAGCATTGTTGTCACCAAGTTTAGTTCCACTTGCACTCATACACATGTTGTTTGCTACTTTTAATTCATCACCTCAAATTATTTCCATCACTGCCATTACCAGTGCGAGGCAATGACCATCTCCAACAAGAGAGAGTTTAACCACCTCCCCATGACATTCAACAGCATTACCATTACCAAATCCCCACCATCAACATCCTCGGGGTCACCATTGATCAGAAAATTAACTAGACTAGCCATATAAATACTGTGGCGACAAGAGAGGTCAGAGGCTGGGTATTCTGCAGCAAGTGACTCATCTCCTGACTCCCCAAAGCCTTTCCACCATCTACAAGGCACAAGTCAGGAGTGTGATGGAATACTCTCCACTTGCCTGGAAGAGTGCAGCTCCAACAACACTCAAGAAGCTCGACACCATCCAGGACAAAGCAGCCCGCTTGATTGGCACCCCATCCACTACCCTAAACATTCACTCCCTTCACCACTGGCGCACTGTGGCTGCAGTGTGTACCATCCACAGGATGCACTGCAGCAACTTGCCACGGCTTCTTCGACAGCACCTCCCAAACCCACGACCTCTACCACCTAGAAGGACAAGGGCAGCAGCAGCACGAAAACACCACCACCTGCATGTTCCCCTCCAGGTCACACACCCTCCCGACTTGGAAATATATCGCCGTTCCTTCATCATCGCTGGGTCAAAATCCCGGAACTCCCTTCCTAACAGAACTGTGGGAGAACCTTCACCACACGGACTGCAGCGGTTCAAGAAAGCGGCTCACTACCACCTTCTCAAGGGCAATTAGGGATGGGCAATAAATGCTGGCCTCGCCAGCGACGCCCACATCCCATGAACGAATAAAAAGTCACAGATCTATAATTATCGGTACTTCACTCTAGTGTTGTGCAGATCAAAATGTTCTCTCCAGACACCAACAAGTTTGAAGGACATAATCTATAACCATTGTTTCTCACAGTTCCTGCAAGTGCAGTTAAAAATTTGACAACCATTAACCTTTCACTAAAATCCTGGTTACAATGCTGTAAAGTTTAAATTTTAGGGCATGTATTTTTTGTCAACTGGGTGACCATCACATACAGAAACCCATTACCATGGGACACAGTCCCAATCAGCAGTGGTCAATCAACGGTGTGCTGAGGTATAAGATTATAGAATCATAGAAGTTACAACATGGAAACAGGCCCTTCGGCCCAACATGCCCATGTCGCCCAGTTTATACCACTAAGCTAGTCCCAATTGCCTGCACTTGGCCCATATCCCTCTATACCCATCTTACCCATGTAACTGTCCAAATGCTTTTTAAAAGACAAAATTGTACCCGCCTCTACGACTGCCTCTGGCAGCTCGTTCCAGACACTCACCACCCTTTGAGTGAAAAAATTGCCCCTCTGGACCCTTTTGTATCTCTCCCCTCTCACCTTAAATCTATGCCCCCTCGTTATAGACTCCCCTACCTTTGGGAAAAGATTTTGACTATCGACCTTATCTATGCTCCTCATTATTTTATAGACTTCTATAAGATCACCCCTTAACCTCCTACTCTCCAGGGAAAAAAGTCCCAGTCTGTCTAACCTCTCCCTATAAGTCAAACCATCAAGTCCCGGTAGCATCCTAGTAAATCTTTTCTGCACTCTTTCTAGTTTAATAATATCCTTTCTATAATAGGGTGACCAGAACTGTACACAATACTCCAAGTGTGGCCTCACCAATGCCCTGTACAACTTCAACAAGACATCCCAACTCCTGCATTCAATGTTCTGACCAATGAAACCAAGCATGCCGAATGCCTTCTTCACCACCCTATCCACCTGTGACTCCACTTTCAAGGAGCTATGAATCTGTACTCCTAGATCTCTTTGTTCTATAACTCTCCCCAACGCCCTACCATTAACGGAGTAGGTCCTGGTCCGATTCGATCTACCAAAATGCATCACCTCACATTTATCTAAATTAAACTCCATCTGCCATTCATCGGCCCACTGGCCCAATTGATCAAGATCCCGTTGCAATCCCAGATAACCTTCTTTACTGTCCACAATGCCACCAATCTTGGTGTCATCTGCAAACTTACTAACCATGCCTCCTAAATTCTCATCCAAATCATTAATATAAATAACAAACAACAGCGGACCCAGCACCGATCCCTGAGGCACACCGCTGGACACAGGCATCCAGTTTGAAAAACAACCCTCTACAACCACCCTCTGTCTTCTGTCGTCAAGCCAATTTTGTATCCAATTGGCTACCTCACCTTGGATCCCATGAGATTTAACCTTATGTAACAACCTACCATGCGGTACCTTGTCAAATGCTTTGCTGAAGTCCATGTAGACCACGTCTACTGCACAGCCCTCATCTATCTTCTTGGTTACCCCTTCAAAAAACTCAATCAAATTCGTGAGACATGATTTTCCTCTCACAAAACCATGCTGACTGTTCCTAATCAGTCCCTGCCTCTCCAAATGCCTGTTGATCCTGTCCCTCAGAATACCCTCTAACAACTTACCCACTATTATAGTGAATGTTTTTTTTTCAGACTGGAGGGAATTATAGTGTTGTTCCCCAGGGGTCAGTATTAAAACCACTGCTCTCTGATACATATTAATGACCTGGACTTGGGTATAGAAAGAATAATTTCAAAGTTTGCAGATGACACAAAACTCGGAAATGTAATAAACAATCTGGAGGATAGTAACAGACCTCAGGAGGACATAGACAGACTGGTGAAATGGGCAGACACATGGCAGATTAAATTTAACTCAGAAATGTGAAGTGCTGCATTATGTTAGGAAGAATAAAGAGAGGCAATATAAACTAAATGGTACAATTTTAAAGGGGGTACAGGAAGAGAGAGATCTGGGGGGGGTCACGTACACAAATCTTTGAAGATGGCAGAACAAGTTGAGAAGGCCGTTAAAAAGCATATTGGAGGCTGGGCTTTATTAATAGAGGCACAGTGTACAAAAGCAAGGAAGTTATGCTAAACTTTTATAAAACACTGGTTAGGCCTCAGCAGAGCAGTATGTTCAATTCTGGACACCACACTTTAGGAAGAATGTCAAGGCCTTAGAGGGTGCAGAAGAGATTTACTAGAATGCTCCAGGGATGAGGGACTTTAGTTATGTGGTGAGACTGGGGAAGCTGGATTGTTTAGAACAGAAAAGGTTAAGGGGAGATTTGATAGAGGTGTTCAAAATCATGAACAGTTTTGAGAGAGTGAATAAGGAGAAACTGTTTCCAGTAGCAGAAGGGTCAGTAACCAGAGGACACAGATTTAAGGTGATCAGCAAAAGAGCCAGAGGCGACAAGAGGAAACATTTTTTTAATGCAGTGAGCTGTAATGATCTGAAATGCACTGCCTGAAAGGGTAGTGGAAGGAGATTCAATAGTAATGTTCAAAAGGAATTTGGATAAATACTTGGAGAAAAATGTACAGGGCTATGGGGAAAGAACAAGGGAATGGGACTAATTGGATAGCTTTTTCAAAGAGCTGGCACAAACAGGATGGGCCGCATGGCCTCCTTCTGTGCTGTGTCTACTGTGATAATCAAGTTTGCTACAGATCTGCTTGGTTCCAATCGCCCATTGTCAAACATGCCATCCTGGAGTCATCTCAACCCGCTTGGCTCCTCACCACTCAGGAGGGCAGTCATTGGACAACTGATTTCAATGTTCCATAGGCAGACTGAAGATACCAAGAGCTATGGCGAGTAGCATATCATCATAAAGTATGGGCACACTGCCACCAACTTGGGTGGGGGGGGGGGGGAAGGAAAGACAGACAGAGAGAAGGGGGGAGGAAAGGAAGACAGACAGAGAGAAGGGGGGAGGAAAGGAAGACAGACAGAGAGAAGGGGGGAGGAAAGGAAGACAGACAGAGAGAAGGGGGGAGGAAAGGAAGACAGACAGAGAGAAGGGGGGAGGAAAGGAAGACAGACAGAGAGAAGGGGGGAGGAAAGGAAGACAGACAGAGGGAGGGGGGGAAGGAAAACAGACAGAGGGGAGGGGGGGGGGAAGGAAAACAGACAGAGGGGAGGGGGGGAAGGAAAACAGACAGAGGGGAGGGGGGGGAAGGAAAACAGACAGAGGGGAGGGGGGGAAGGAAAACAGACAGAGGGGAGGGGGGGGGGAAGGAAAACAGACAGAGGGGAGGGGGGGGGAGGAAAACAGACAGAGGGGAGGGGGGGGAGGAAAACAGACAGAGGGGAGGGGGGAGAAGGAAAACAGACAGAGGGGAGAGGGGGGGGGAGGAAAGGAAGACAGACAGGGGGGAAGGGAGGGGAGGGGAGAGGGGAGAGGGGAGGGGAGAGGGGAGGGGAGGGGAGAGGGGAAGGGAGGGAGGGGGATGCGGAGTCTGATCGCGGGGTCACGGTCACACACCCTCGAGCGGACTGCACGGTGACGGCGCGCGCCGGCACGGAGACTGCCCGCAGAGAGCAGCACCGGGCCTACCCTCGACCGCCACTGCCCGCCCTGATGCGCTTGGTACTTACGCGGTCGGCGAGGAGACCAGGTTGACATCCTCCGCCGCATCGTAGAACTCCTCGGCGTCACTCGTATCGGAAGCCATTTACATCAGGAGGGAAGTGCGCGGAACTGTCACCCGTTGCCCGCTGATGGGGAGGGGAAGGCAGGGCTCGGGAGGGGACGGCGGGAGCGAGGCCGATCACGCACGCGCGCGCGCGCTACCTCCCCCTGCCGCGCGGGCTGCGATTGTCCACCGCTCGCGCACCGACTCAAACCGTCAGCCGCTGACTGAGAAACGCCAGCTGCACGCAGAGGCACCGTTACGTCACACGAGTTACGTCACACGGGCGAACGGTCCGGCTTTTGCTCCTCCCGCCCCCCCCTCTGGCCGAAGCTCGCGAGAGTTGCTGCCAGGGCATGCTCGAGCTGTGGCGTCGAGTGTGGGGCGAGGCGTGGCGTGGGTTGGAGCAACGCTTGAGGCCTTCTGCGACTGCTGGGCACCGCAAGGACTGGAGTCGACAGGCATAATAATCTGATTTAATTTGTTACGTTTCCTTTTCCTTCAGTATGATTCGGGTGTTTATTGCAAAGGGGGCGCTTTTGATATTGGGACAATCTGGTACCTCCTTATTCGTCAAATAAAAGAGTAGAGGAACCTGGGACGGCAGGAGGAGCGAAGGCCATTTCGGTCCTTGGGGGTGGCTCAAGAGTTCAAAAAGCAGAATACACAATTCATTCAATTGTTTTCTTTTGTCAACAAATGCCTGTTCACCTCTTTAAAATTACTGACCAGCCTCGGGCACCTCCTTGGGTAAGTCCGTTTCAAATATTAACTGCCCTCTGTTGAAATTGTTATGTCTGATCTGGCCATTCATCTTCTTCCTACATTACAACAGTGACTGCACTTTTAAAGTCTTTAATTGACTGTAAAGTGCTTCGAGATGTCCACTTGCTATATAAATGCAAGTCTTTTTTCTTCTGAGCATTTTCATTGCCTACATTACAATCGTGACTACATTGCAAAAAGCGCTTCATTGGCTGTGATGTGCTCTGTGATCCTGAGGTCATGAAAGGCTGGATATAAATGCAAGTTCTTTCTTTATGGTCACTCTTCAGGCCATTGCGAACAGTTTCTCAGGGTTTAATTTTTTCAGTACCCTTTGAGAATCTCAAAATTTCCATTCTCAGTCTTCTCTTTAGTGTGAACAAATTCAGCTTCTGTAGTCTCTCCGTGTAGCTCGGGTGCCTGATACCAGGTATCAGATAGATAGCTCTTAGCTGTACCTTTCCCAGTGCCACAATGCCCTACTGATATGGGGGTGAACTTGTATAGGCTCAGTATGACAACCAGTGATTCCATCCCCTATATGACCCCAAGATCCTATTTTGCCTTATTTACCATTTACACACACAGTGCAGTTGGTTTCTGTGACTGTCTACCAATACCCCAAAACCGTTTTCCTGTACTGCATCCTTTTAGTTTTTAGTTGGTGTTTCTTTCCTAATCTCATTGCTTTGTGCTTGTTAACAGTAAACTTCATTTGCTATTTCTCAGCCTAACTTGCCAATTTGTCTAGAACACTCTGCCTCTAACCATTCAGCCCTTGATTGTTTGCACTCCTCTCCCACCTTGGTGTTATCAATGTCCTCACAGGGAGGTTCACTACTACTGTGGGGGAGGGTTTAAACTAATTTGGCTAGGGGATGGACTCCAGGATGTCGCATTAGAAAGGAAAAACAAGGTGCACAAAGGATGGGAAGAGAAAGATGGTACTAGAGTAAGAAATAGTACAGTATTAGGTGGGATCAGACTAGGGGAGAAGACGAGAAGGTCTAAGATGGGTTTAGAATGTATGTGTGTAATCGCACGAAGTGTGGTAAATAAGGTTGATGAGCTGCAGGCGCAAATAGCCACATGGGAATATGATGTCGTGGTGATAACGGAGTCCTGGCTCAAAAAAGCGAAGGATTTGGTACTAAATATTCCTGGATACAAGGTGTTCAGGAAAGATAAGGAAGGAAAAAAATGGAGGGGGTGGCAGTATAGATTAAGGAAAATATTGCAGTGCTGGAGAGAGAAGATATTCTTGAGGGTTCAAAGACAGAATCTATTTGGTTAGAGTTAAGAAACAGAAGAGGTGCTATTACACTACTGGGCGTATTCTGCAGGCCACCAACTAGTGGGAAGGATATCGAGGAGTAAATTTGTAGGGAAATTACAGAGAGCTCCAAGAACTATAAGAGTAGTGATAATGAGTGATGTCAACTATCCTAATATAGACTGGGATCGTAACAGTGTAAATGGCAAAGAAGGAGAGGAATTTCTGAAGTGTGTTCAGGAGAACTTTCTTGATCAGCATGTTTCCGGCCCAATGAGGAGTGAGGTATTGCTGGATCTAGTTCTGGGGTTGAAGTGGAGCAAGTGTCAGTGTGGGAACATATAGGGAACAGTGATCAAAGTATCATAAAGTTTAGATTAATTATGGAAAAGGACCAGGAGCAATCTAGAGTAAAATTACTTAATTGGAGGAGGGCCAATTTCTGTGGGTTGAGAACAGATCTGGCCCGGGTAAATTGGAATGAAAGATTGGCAGGCAAAACTGTAATCGAACAATGGGCGGCCTTTAAAGAGGAGATGGTTCAGGTACAGTCTAGGTACATTCCCACGAAGGGGAAAGGTAGGGAAACCAAAGCTATAGCTCCCTGGATGACAAAAGAGATAGAGAGTAAGGTGAAGCAGAAGAAATTAGTGTATGACAGATGTCAGGTTGACAATACAAGTGAGAACCAGGCGGAATATGGAAGGTGCAGAGGAGAAGTGAAAAAGGAAATAAGAGGGATGTGTGTAATCGCACAAAGTGTGGTAAATAAGGTTGATGAGCTGCAGGCGCAAATAGCCACATGGGAATATGATGTCGTGGTGATAACGGAGTCTTGGCTCAAAAAAGCGAAGGATTGAGTACTAAATATTCCTGGATACAAGGTGTTCAGGAAAGATAGGGAAGGCAAAGAGAGATTATGAGAATAGACTGGCAGCTAATATAAAAGGGAACCCAAAAGTCTTCTTTAGGAATATAAATAATAAACAGGTAGTAAGAGGACGAATGGGGCCGATTAGGGACCAAAAAGGAGATATACTCATGGAAGCATAGGGCATCATCTCCTTCCTTTGCATCTGTCTTTGCCAAGGAAGGAGATGCTGCCAAAGTCACAGTAAAAGAAGAGGTTGTTGAGATACTGGATGGGCTAAAAATTGATAAAGACGAGGTACTAGAAAGGCTAGCTGTCGTTAAAGTTGATAAGTCTTCAGGTACGGATGGGATGCATCCTAGGTTGCTGAGGGAAGTAAGGGTGGAAATTGCAGAGGTGCTGGCCATAATCTTCCAATCCTCCTTAGATATGGAGGTGGAGTTGTACCATTTAGTTCATATTGCCTTTCTGAGGACTAGAGAATTACAAATGTTACACTCTTGTTCAAAAAAGGGTGTAAGGATAAAACCCGGCAACTACAGGCCAGTCAGTTTAACCTCGGTGGTGGGGAAGCTTTTAGAAACGATAATCTGGGATAAAGTTAATCGTCACTTGGACAAAGGTGGATTAATAAGGGAAAGCCAGCACGGATTTGTTAAAAGCAAATCGTGTTTAACTAACTTGCTTGAGTTTTTTTAATGAGCTAACAGAGGGTTGATGAGGGCAATGCGGTTGATGTGTATATGGACTTTCAAAAGGCATTTGATAAAGTGCCACATAATAGGCTTGTCAGCAAAATTGAAGCCCATGGAATAAAAGGGGCAGAGGCAGCATGGATATGAGATTGGCTAAGTGACAGGAAACAGAGAGTAATGGTGAACAGTTGGTTTTCGGACTGGAGGAAGGTATACAGTGGTGTTCCCCAGGGTCGGTACTAGGATCACTGCTTTTTTTTAATATAAAGTAATGACTTGGACTCGGGTGTACAGGGCATAATTTCAAAATTTGCAGATGACACAAAACTTGGAAGGGTAGTGAAGAGTAAGGAGGATAGTGATAGACTTCAAGAGGACATAGACAGGCTGGTGGAATGGGCGGACACGTGGCAGATGAAATTTAATGCAGAGAAGTGCAAAGTGATGCATTTTGGCAGCGAGTAGTTATGATCTGAATTGAACTGCCTGAAAGGGTGGTGGAGGCAGATTCAGTTGTGGCTTTCAAAAAGGATTTGGACATATACTTGAAGGGAACATTTTTTTAGGGCTACGGGGAAAAAGCAGGGGAATGGGACGAACTGGATTGCTCTTAGAAAGAGCTGGCATGGGCTCGATGGGCCAAATGGCCTCCTTCTGTGCTGTAACCATTCTATGATTCTATGATCAAATTTTGACAATTTTATCAATTCACTTTGTTCTGATCCCTTTTAAATGCTGTTTATCTGTATTTTTTTTCCCCTATTCTGATGCAGGTTACACCTGAAATGTTACCTTCTCTGTTCTCTCAATAGTTGCTGACTGACTTGCTGAGTGTTTTCTGTTTTTGTTTTGGATATCCAGCACTTGCAGCTTTTTACAGAAACTTGTGCTACGGTTTCAATCTGTATATTCGCACGGGGAATTCCTAGAATCATAGAGTCTTCAACACAGGAGGCCATTCGGCCCATCGTGCCTGTGCCGGCTCATTGAAAGAGCTATCTAATTAGTCCCACTCCCCTGCTTTTTCCCCATAGCCCTGCAATTTCTTCCCCTTCAAGTATTTATCCAATTTCCTTTTGAAAGTTACAATTGAATCTGCTTCCACAACCCTTTCAGGTAGTGCATTCCAGATGTTTTTAGCATTGTAGCTTGAAGACAGTAACATGTTAATGATTTTGTGTAACTTATTTGGAATTAATAAATTCTGTCATTCCATACACTGGTTCTAGTTCTCTCACTTACTAATAGCTGTGTAATTTCTGGAGTGAAATTTCAACATGCACCAGCAGTATAAAGTAAGATTAAATCGGCACTGATTTAAGTCAATATTTACTTGTTCAACATTGCAGTACATGTGTTTTTGTTGTTGCAACTACAAACTATAATTTTTTATTGCGACTAGCAGATAATGCCTTCATCCAGGCTAATCTTCATTATATGGGAAATGATTTTCACAGGGGATAACATATTTGGTAATAAGCGGACCAAATATGTTATGTCGTGCAAAACAAGCAATTATAATGTGACACAGAGTATTGTGGCCTTTCCATAGGCTAGACATGAGGTTGACTGTTGAATGTGACTTGCTGGGCACTGCTGCTTTAAAAATGAGTCTCGATGATAGACTGATGTAGAACCAAATCCTGTCACCTCCAGGACCTGGGTTCAAACTCAGCCCCAATTAATAGGGTACAAGTCTCCTGTCTCTGATGGCTGTCGAAGAAATTATTATTGCAATGTGGGCTGATCTTTCAGCTGCCAGTGTTGATATTTAGTGTACAATTGCCCTTAGAATTTGTGCCAGAAAAAAATTAACTTCACCTCTTTGGTACAATCCAACCACATATATTGTTGGCTGGCACTCATGGTGAGGATGACAATCAGTGTACTTGGTGTTCCCTTATCCAATCATCAAACCTGTATGGAATGCTCCAGGAAGGTGATCGATTAGGAAGCATTAAGTATTTCAGCACGTACTAGTGATCTCCCGTGGCATTGCTCATGGAATTGCAGAGGATTTGCTGTTTATAAGGAGTAATTTACAATGCACCATTTTGCTGCTAAGGTGTAACTGCCTGTCAGTAATGTGATGGCTGTGTCACCAGGATATGTTATGCACTGGGTGCTGGTTGCCATTGTGGCTTATAATGCAAATCAGAAGCTCTAATGTATGCACTCGTTGCAACTACTCCCGCCTCCCCCCTTCTTCAGTGGTAGGTTAACAGCAGGGACAGCCTGCAGCTCTTTAAGTGCTGGATAGCTAGCCTCTTAATGCTGGTGCACTTCCAACAAGTTACTTTGAGGAGATCGGAACTCACAACCTCTGGGTTGGTAATCTAGTACCATACCGATCACACTACCGCACCCATTATACCCACAATACTTGGGGTGACAAGTTTTTCTCTATACAAAAGCAAAGTCCCTGTGCCACTGCTTACAGTGAGTCAGACAATGCACTATTAAATGGGGTTTCTGCCAACTATCCACCAAAGTTATGGCAGCCGATCAGGAGAACCCTGGAGGAACTTCTTGGTGCAGGTTCATAACTAAGGTTAATTAAGAGGTTGCTGCTGCTAAGTAAACGCTGGGAGAGTTGTTACAGATGTCAATCAAGAGACTGCTGGTATTTTGTGTTCCTGGAGGGTTCCATTTTTATATACGTTGTGAAACAGATAGTTGAGTGTGATAATTGAAGTGTGATAGAAACTTGCATGAGATGTATAATTTCAATATTATCGATAGATCGATGGGGAATGTGCATTTTTTCCATCTTTAGGAGCAAGACAGAAAGAAAAACAGCCTACTGAGCAGTAAAAGCAAAAAGTAGCAACAGAAAAATCGGTGAAGCAAAAGGAAATAGCAGTGGGAAAAAAGGCCACAGCAAGAGAAGACTCACTTCTCTTAGATATAATAGAGAGAGACACAGTCACAGGTGAGAGACAAAACAAAGTAAGCTAAAGTATTATTTATATATAAACTACACAGGGTATATTTTGTGCTCTTTTGGTATGAGTGCTTACCACACGCAGCATGCTGCCTTGGCCCCATGCTCTGGAATTCCGTCCTTAAACCTCTCCGCCTCCCATCTCCCTCTCCTCCTTTAAGACTATCTTTAAAACCTCTTTGACCCCTTTTAATATCTCCTTTCTTAGCTCAGTGTCCATTTTTTTGTTTTAATTACACCAGTGTGAAGTGCCTTGGGACATTTTTCTACATTAAAGGTGCTACAGAAATGTAAGTTTGTTTTTTTTTCTTTTTCTTTTTTTCCTTCTTTTAAAGTGCAGTCAGGCTGACTCTTGATTGCCTTCTGGAGTGTCCGAAAGACATCCAATCGTATCACAACAGTGACTCTTTTAATTGGAAACAATTTTACAACACCAAGTTATAGTCCAACGATTTTATTTTTAATCCCACAAGCTTTCGGGGGATTAAAAATAAAATCGTTGGACTATAACTTGGTGTTGTAAAATTGTTTACAATTGTTAATCCCAGTCCATCACCGGCATCTCCACATCTTTTAATTGGAGTCAAGTGACTGCAGTTTTTTTTTCCTTTTTTGTGTTTTTAGGCCCCCCTTTTATAAGAAGGGGGGGTTAGGGTGTGTTCATGTGCAGTAAACCAAAAAAAACCCCAAAATAAGTGTCACATTATAATTTTATTATATCGGTCCAGGATGCACTCCAGCCCCTGCGGTGCGCACCGGTCGCGGAAAGCCTCAAGCGTACCGGCAGACACCGCGTGCTCCCTCTCCAGGGCCACTCAGGCGCGGAGAATTCCGCGGAAGAGAGGCAGACAGTCGGAGCAACTGTCCCCATGGGCCGCGCCTAACCTGGACCTGTGGATAGCCACCTTGGACAGGCCCACGAGGACGTCCGCCGACCTGCCAGCCCCCCCCCCCCCACCTCACCGGGCGGCCAAATATCAGGAGCGTGGGACTGAAGTGCAGCCAGAACTTGAGGAGCAGCCCCCTTAAATAGTGGAACAGGGTCTGCAGCCTCCCACACCCTGTGAACAAAAGAAACACGGACTCATCCAGGCCGCAGAAATTGCAGGCGGCCTGGGAGTCCGTGAAATGGCATAAACGTCTGTTGGTCGCAACTGCTCCGTGCAGCACTCTCCGCCCCAGATCCCCAATGGCACACGGGAGGATCCCCGAGTAGAGAGCCCTCCACTGGGGACCCCTGCCTCTGCCGGACGGCAGGATGGTATGCCAGAGAAATGTAAGTTGTTGTTGTCTGTGCTGTTAATGTTAATTGTATCCATATGATTTATACCAATTAGTGTTAATTGTATTCAGGTGGTGCATATTAATTGGGGACTCTCGTATCCATTTATATGAGAGTTTATTTAGGGGGTGCACGATGGGTAATGTGGAGTTCTGTGAATAAAGGCTTGGAAGCAGCTGAAGACCAGGCTCCTGTATTCCATCCTTCACCACCGGGCTATCCAGTTTATTGCAGTTAACACTGTTCATTTTAACTGGTTAATGCCTCTTGAAAATAGTCCAGGCAGGAGTAAGTGCAATAAACGTTCACATGAAAACAATGCGGATAGGGAATAAACCCTTAGGTTTTTTTTGTTAGTTTTTCTCTTTACACAATTTATTCATTTCTGTATTTGAAAATATAGAGTAAAACTGAATTTAAAAAGAGGAAATATTGGTGCTCATTAGAAAATCTACCCATGATGTAGGAAGATTAGCGTGGAAATTACTGTGAACACTACAACATGAACATTTAACGTGTTTGTATCAAATGCCTCTCTCCACTCTTAACCCAATCATCAGCCCATTTAAAATTAACGGGTTAACACCTCTGCCAACATCGTAGAGAGAGGAAATTGATACAAACACATTAAGCATTCATACAGTAACATCTCTGACAGTAATTTACAGCCTAATGTGCTTGTAAAAATATTATTGCCTGGGATGTTAAGTAAATGGAGGTATTTGTTAAATAAATTCAATTTAAAATACTGTAACTATTTTGCTTATGATGACCTAAGGAAAGCATTTCAGCGGTGACTTAGTGGTAGCATTCTTTCCTCTGAGTCAGAAGTTTGTGGAATCAACCCCCACTCCAGAGACTTGAACGCATAATCTAGGCTGACACTTCAGTGCAGTACTGAGGGAGCGCTGCACTATCAGAGGTGCTGTTTTTTGGCTGAGACCTCTGTCCTCTCAGGTGGACAGAAAAGATACTCTGGCACAATTTGAAGAAGAGCAGGGGAATTCTCGTGGTGTAAAAACAAAAAATGCTGGAAATACTCAGCAAGTCAGGCAGCATCTGCGAATGGCCGCTGACCATTCGTCAGTTCTCTGGCCAATATTTATCCCTCAGCCAACATCACGAAAACAGATTAATTGATCAGTTATCTCTTTACTGTTTGGCTGCCACATTTCCCGACATTGCAACAGTGACTACACTTCAAAAGTACTTCGTTGGCTGCAAAGCACTTTGGGACATCCTGAGGATGTGAAAGTCACTATACAAAATATAGATTCTTTCTTTCACTTTATTTTGCACTGTGGCAATGACAAGTGCTGTGGCCCAGGCATCCACAAGTGTCATTGATCCAAACAAAATGGTCATTGGTGTAATGCATTAGGTGAATGTACATCCCCTAAGGATCGTGGACATCATATGGTTTCATCAGTTATTACACTTGAGAGTAACCTTAATGAAATAGTTCTTCATTCTCATCATTTAATAATAAATTCATGTCTTCGTATTCAGGGCATTGTATCTACAGCCCATTTCTAGGAAGGAGAGGCTACAACGGACTCCTATGGTATTGGCCTTGTAGTTCATAAGCTGCAACATAGCCATGAAGAATTTCTAGGTCGTTATTTGGGCTGATATTCAAATGATGTCCTCAGAAGGGAGTTTTATCCAACCAACAATGAGTTAAAAACTGTCTTATGCCAATGTTGCAGCAAATTTAAATCTTTTCTTGGAATTGGAAGAGAAAAAAGAAAATAACAATGCTTTTAAAATATAATAGTTTTTAAATATTGGGTCTATGCTCAACACATGAATACAAGCTCTTTAAATAACCTATTCTTCCATGTACATAATAGTACTTCTGTGCAGATTAAAGAACACATGCAAAATACCCTTGCTCTGCATTTGAATAGCACTAAAAACATGTTTTTGAAATTCTTCATGTAGCAGCTTATGAACATGGTCCTAATAAAAGAGGCCTTTACGACCCCTCTGTCCCAGAATTGTAGATACAATGCAGTGAATACAAATGCATACATTTATTGGCAGGATGATGAGAATTAAGACATTTTTTTACTAAGGTTATTCTGTAGTGTATTACCTGATAAAACCATATAATGCTTAGAGGATGCACATTTATCTAATGCATTACACCACTTACCATTTTGTCTGGATCAGTAACATTTCTAGATGTCTGGGCAGTCATTTTTACTTAGAGGAACACGTTGCCAGGTACTATATGTTCCAGTTTCACCTACTCAGAAATGCAACACACGGTTACCACTTAGTAATATGCTCTGCTCCTGATAATTCAAAGTTATTTTTTTACAGAAAAAAAATTGAGTTATTCACTAATTAAAATTAACCAAAGTAAATGAAACATAAGGAAAATGTACAAAAACAAATTTCAAATGATCCAATACTTCAAATTAACCAATATTGGATTAAGAGGAATAGACTGGAGTACTACCATCTATTGGTTTTATATATATATATGCATTTATATATAGAACCATAGAAGTTTACAGCACAGGAGGCCATTCAACCCATCACATCTGCACCAGATCTTTGCTAGAGAAATTTTAAACTAATTCCACTGCCCCATGCTCTGCCCATAGCCCTATATCTTCCTCTGCTTCAAATATTTATCCACTTTCTGCTTAAGAGATGCAATGGTCAATGCCTCAACTCACTCTCTTAGCGACAGTTTTAAAATGATAGCCCCTCGTCACTGACTCCTCCCCCAAGCAAAGCAAATAGTCTTTCCCTATCAACACCCTTCATAATTTTAAAAATCATTTATAAGTATACATATATTTGACAAGATGACAAAAATTCTACTGTCAAAGAACATTTAATGGTGGTGTTGCACCAAAGTTTGATGGGTGAATAAACTTCTATGAAAAGGTTCAGATTTCTGTTGTAAAAGGCAGAGTAATGTTATCAATATCAAATCAAAAAGGGCACTTTTCTGAAAGAAGAGATAAAGAAAAAAACTGTGAACCCTTGAACTCTGAAATTATCGGGGTATGAGCCTTTGAGATGTTCAGTTTATCTATTTGTCATTTCTTTCAGTTCTCTGATAGGGTTCCAAAAATCTGCTGGCCAAGTAACACTTGGCACGAATCTAGCATTCAGCATTCGCTATCTTGTTATGAAAAGAAAATCACATGTTTTTCTATTAAGCATGTAACCCTTACCTCGACTACTGAACTGACGTGTGGGCCTTGGCAAAGGCATATGTACTTACTGTACACGTGTACATTTTATTTCTCCCTTGGTGTGGCAGTTCAGACCACTTGCTGCCCCATAGGATCTTGCTCGTCTCCTATCTGACACTGTTGTTTCCCACTGTGAGTCGACAGGAATTCCTGGTCTTGTGATATGTTCAATCTGTGTGGATACAGCAATCAAAAGAAAATTAAATAGAGTCTTGATCTCTATAGCCAAAATAGTAGAGTACATTGCTGCAGGAGTTCCTCAGGGCAGTATCCTTGGCCCAACCATCTTCAGCTGCTTCATCAATGACCTTCCCTCCATCATAAGGTCAGAAATGGGGATGTTCGCTGATGATTGCACAGTGTTCAGTTCCATTCGCAACTCCTCAGATAATGAAGCAGTCCGAGCCCGCATGCAGCAAGACCTGGACAACATCCAGGCTTGGGCTGATAAGTGGCAAGTAACATTCGAGCCAGACAAGTGCCAGGCAATGACCATCTCCAACAAGAGAGAGTCTAACCACCTCCCTTTGACATTCAACGGCATTACCATCGCTGAATCCCCCACCATCAACATCCTGGGGGTCACCATTAACCAGAAACTTAACTGGACCAGCCATATAAATACTGTGGCTACAAGAGCAGGTCAGAGGCTGGGTATTCTGTGGCGAGTGACTCACCTCCTGACTCCCCAAAGCCTTTCCACCATCTACAAGGTACAAGTCAGGAGTGTGATGGAACACTCTCCACTTGCCTGGATGAGTGCAGCTCCAACAACACTCAAGAAGCTCGACACCATCCAGGACAAAGCAGCCTGCTTGATTGGCACCCCATCTACCACCCTAAACATTCACTCCCTTCACCACCGGCGCACAGTGGCTGCAGTGTGTACAATCCACAGGATACACTGCAGCAACTCGCCAAGGCTTCTTCAACAGCACCTCCCAAACCCACAACCTCTACCACCTAGAAGGACAAGAGCAGCAGGCACATGGGAACATAAGAACATAAGAACATAAGAAATTGGAGCAGGAGTAGGCCAATCGGCCCCTCAAGCCTGCTCCGCCATTCAATAAGATCATGGCTGATCTGATCCCAACCACAAATCTAAAGAACACAAGAAGTCGGAGCAGGACCCGGCCACATAGCCCCTGGGCCCTCTCCGCCACCCACAGGGCATTGACCGATCCGAACTCAGCTTCATGTCCAATTTCCTGCCCGCTCCCCATAACCCCTAATTCCCTTTACTTCTAGGAAACTGTCTATTTCTGTTTTAAATTTATCTAATGATGTAGCTTCCACAGCTTCCTGGGGCAGCAAATTCCACAGACCTACCACCCTCTGAGTGAAGAAGTTTCTCCTCATCTCAGTTTTGAAAGAGCAGCCCCTTATTCTAAGATTATGCCCCCTAGTTCTAGTTTCACCCATCTTTGGGAACATCCTTACTGCATCCACCCGATCAAGACCCTTCACAATCTTATATGTTTCAATAAGATCGCCTCTCATTCTTCTGAACTCCAATGAGTAGAGTCCCAATCTACTCAACCTCTCCTCATATGTCCGCCCCCTCATCCCCGGGATTAACCGAGTGAACCTTCTTTGTACTGCCTCGAGAGCAAGTATGTCTTTTCTTAAGTATGGAGACCAAAACTGTGTGCAGTATTCCAGGTGCGGTCTCACCAATACCTTATATAACTGCAGCAATACCTCCTTGTTTTTATATTCTATCCCCCTAGCAATAAAAGCCAACATTCCGTTGGCTTTCTTGATCACCTGCTGCACCTGCATACCAACTTTTTGATTTTCTTGCACTAGGACCCCCAGATCCCTTTGTACTGCAGTACTTTCCAGTCTCTCGCCATTAAGAAAATAACTTGCTCTCTGATTTTTCCTGCCAAAGTGCATAACCTCACATTTTCCAATATTATATTGCATCTGCCAAATCTCCGCCCACTCACCCAGCCTGTCTATATCCCCTTGCAGGTTTTTTATGTCCTCCTCACTCTCTACTTTCCCTCCCATCTTTGTATCATCTGCAAATTTTGATATGTTGCACTCGGTCCCCTCCTCCAAATCGTTAATATAGATTGTAAAGAGTTGGGGACCCAGCACCGACCCCTGCGGAACACCACTGGCTACTGGTTGCCAGTCCGAAAATGAACCATTTATCCCAACTCTCTGCTTCCTGTTCGATAACCAATCCTCCACCCATGCCAGAATATTACCCCCAATCCCGTGATTTTTTATCTTAAGTAATAATCTTTTATGTGGCACCTTGTCGAATGCCTTCTGGAAGTCTAAATACACTATGTCCACTGGTTCCCCTTTATCCACTCTATACGTTATATCCTCGAAGAACTCAAGCAAATTTGTCAGACATGACTTCCCCTTCATAAAGCCATGCTGACTTTGTCCTATTAAATTATGCTTATCTAAATGTTCCGTTACTGTCTCCTTAATAATAGACTCCAAAATTTTACCCACCACAGATGTTAAGCTAACTGGCCTATAATTTCCAGCCTTCTGCCTACTACCCTTTTTAAATAACGGTGTTACATTAGCAGTTTTCCAATCTGCCGGGACCTCTCCTGAGTCCAGGGAATTTTGGAAAACTATCACCAAAGCATCCACAATCCCTACTGCCACTTCCCTCAAGACCCTAGGATGGAAGCCATCAGGTCCAGGGGATTTATCCGCCTTGAGTCCCATTATTTTACTGAGTACCATCTCCTGAGTGATTTTAATCGTATTTAGCTCCTCCCCCCCGAGAGTCCCCTGTTTGTCCAGTGTTGGGATATTCTTAGTGTCCTCTACTGTAAAGACTGAAACAAAATATTTGTTCAGCATTTTTGCCATCTCCATGTTTCCCACCATTAATTTCCCGGTCTCATCCTCTAAGGGACCTATGTTTGCCTTAGCCACCCTTTTTCTTTTTATATAACTATAGAAACTCTTGCTATCTGTTTTTATATTTTTTGCTAATTTCTTTTCATAATCTAACTTCCCTTTCTTAATCAATCCTTTAGTTACCTTTTGCTGTCTTTTGAAGAATTCCCAATCTTCTATCCTCCCACTAAGTTTGGCTACCTTATATGTCCTTGTTTTTAGTCGGATACTATCCTTGATTTCTTTACTTAGCCACGGATGGCTGTCATTTCTTTTACACCCTTTTTTCCTCAGTGGAATATATTTATTTTGAAAGTTGTAAAATAACTCCCTAAATGAACACCACTGCTCATGTACCGTCTTACCCTTTAATCTATTTTCCCAGTCCACTTTAATCAATTCCGCTCTCATACCATCATAGTCTCCTTTATTCAAGCTCAGTACGCTTGTTTGAGAATCAACCTTCTCACCCTCTAATTGGATATGGAATTCAACCATGTTGTGGTCGCTCGTTCCAAGGGGATCCTTAACTAGGACATTATTAATTAATCCTGACTCATTACACAGGACCAGGTCCAAGGTTGCCTGCCCCCTTGTAGGATCAGTTACATACTGCTCAAGAAATCCATCCCTGATGCACTCAATGAACTCGTCCTCAAGGCTGCTCTGCCCAATTTGATTTGTCCAGTTAATATGATAATTAAAATCCCCCATAATTATGGCTGTTCCCTTATTTCATGCCCCGACTATCTCCTGATTAATACTTCTTCCAGCAGAGTTGCAACTATTAGGAGGCCTATATACTACGCCCACTAATGTTTTTTTTCCCTTATTATTCCTTATCTCCACCCAAACTGTTTCATTATCTTGATGCTTTGTCCCAATATCATTTCTCTGTATTACAGTGATTCCTTCCTTTATTAACATAGCCACCCCACCTCCCCTTCCTTCCTGCCTGTCCTTCCTGATTGTTAAATACCCTGGCATATTTAATTCCCAGTCGTTGTCACCCTGCAGCCATGTTTCTGTAATGGCCACAAGATCATACCCATACGTAGTTATTTGTGCCGTTAACTCGTCCATTTTATTACGAATGCTACGTGCATTCAGATAAAGAACTTTCAAATCTGTTTTGTGACGCTTAGTTCCTGCTTTTTCCTTTTTTAACACTTTACCTATTACTCCATACCTTCTGTCCCTTCCTGTTACGCTTTCCTCTCTCTCCCTGCTCAGGTTCCCAACCCCCTGCCACTTTAGTTTAAACCCTCCCCAACAGCACTAGCAAACACTCCTCCTAGGACAGCGGTCCCGGCCCTGCCCAGGTGCAGACCATCCGGTTTGTACTGGTCCCACCTCCCCCAGAACCGTTTCCAGTGTCCCAGGAATTTGAATCCCTCCCCCTTGCACCATTCCTCTAGCCACGTATTCATTTGAAATATCCTCCTATTTCTACTCTGACTAGCACGTGGCACTGGCAGCAATCCTGAGATTACTACCTTTGAGGTCCTATTTTTTAATTTACCTCCTAACTCCCTATATTCTGCTTTTAGGACCTCATCCCCTTTTTTACCTATATCGTTGGTGCCTATGTGCACCACGACAGCTGGCTGTTCGCCCTCCCCCTCCAAAATGTTCTGTAGCCGCTCCGAGACATCCTTGATCCTTGCACCAGGGAGGCAACACACCATCCTGGAGTCTCGGTTGCGGCCGCAGAAACGCCTGTCTATTCCCCTTACAATCGAGTCCCCTATCACTATAGCTCTGCCACTCTTTTTCCTCCCAGCCTGTGCAGCAGAGCTACCCGTGGTGCCAGGAAGTTGGCTGCTGCTGCCTTCCCCTGATAAGTCATCCCCCCCCAACAGCATCCAAAGTGGCATATCTGTTTGAGAGGGGGATGGCCACAGGGGACCCCTGCACTACCTGCCTGCATCTCTTACTCTTCCTGGTGGTCACCCATTCACTTCCTGCCTGTATACCCTTTACCTGCGGTGTGACCAACTCACCACCCGCACGTTCCCTTCCAAGTCACACACCCGACTTGGAAATATATCGCCGTTCCTTCATCATCGCTGGGTCAAAATCCTGGAACTCCCTACCTAAGAGCACCGTGGGAGAACCTTCACCACACGGACTGCAGCGGTTCAAGAAGGTGGCTCACCACCACCTTCTCAAGGGCAATTAGGGATGGGCAATAAATGCTGGCCTCGCCAGCGATGCCCACAGCCCATGAACGAATAAAAAAATACTTAGACTGAAGAGTGCTCTGGCCAACCACACCTTGAGTATTCTATCCAGTTCTTGTCAATAAAACATTAACCCCAAGTGGTTTTGCAGAGGAGAGCGACAAGGCTGATCCCTAGTGAAAGAGAATTGTGTGATGAGGAAAGGCTGGTGAAATTTGGGCTATTCAGCCTTGAAAGGAGGCAGCTGAAAGGGAATCTCAGAGATATTTAAGGCAGTAAACGGCATAGAAAAAGTGGGGAGAATTTTGATTTTATGCGATAGAATAAAATGGGCGAGAGCGAATTGGCAACCCATTTTACATCTCTCCAGATTTTCATTTCCTTAGAAGTTAACGTGAAACGGGCTGTTAATTCACTATCAACCATTTTACACTATTGCACAAAGTCAGAATTACCCCCGGTAAGTCTAGAACACTACTTCAAATTAAACTCTAAGGGTAGGACAAGGGGACACGGGTTCAAACTGGTGAAAGACAAATTTGGGATCGATATGAGGATGTTGCTCTTCACTCAGAGTGATCAGCATATGGGATGGATCTCTGGGTAAGATAGTGGAGATGAGTACACTAGAATCATTTAAACACAATTGAATCCTATGATAGGAAGACTGTAGGTTTTTTATGTGGATAAATGAGCTAGAATGGAGCTGTTGAAGTAATGAAGAACATTTTAATTTTTTGCAGATAAAACAGACAGCTGCTTCTTATTTTTAGTGTCGCATGCATACTTTTTTGCTTTATCTCATAATGTATTTGCATATATTTTACTCCTAATGTGCTCCTTGTTAATTAAAAACGCAATTGTTAAATAGGTTGGGTATTCTTGTGGAGTTGTCCACGAGACGTGAGATGGCACCCAGCAGGGAGGGAGAAAGAAATGCCAAGGATAAGTCATACGAGCAGCTAGTTACAGAGCAGCTCTTGCAGAGCCTTGGGAGCAGGTTTCTTTCTTCTACCACTCAAGATACCTAGGGAGAGGTGAAGAAACCTAAATGAATGGCCCAAAATAACACTAAAAAATGAGGAGGGGTGGGAACAACTGTTTTTTCACTTACATCTGGACCTATCCACTCATCCTTACATTGTTATCATCATTCCCTGTAGATTGTTATTGTGATTTGTAAGCCTTGGCCAAGTTGGAAATTAATTCTGGAAATTAGAAAAAGTTACAAGTTTCATAAAGGTAAACATATATTAAAGGACTGGGACATTGGAAACAAACAATATTTTTTAAATGACAACATGAAATAATGCATTTTAATTTGTTTGGAAACCAGGTCAATATTAGCTGTTCAGGACACTGAAATCATGCTTACCCCCCATTATGAATGGCTATTACTTTTGGCCCACGGGCATTGTGGTTTTCATGGTTTGTTGAACACATGTCACTGCACAATCCAGTAATTCTGCAGACTGTTTCAGTGAGCTAAAAGTGATTTTTGATTAGCAGTCTTTTATTGAATAAAGAAAGAAATGAAGTACACAGAGCAAAAACACAGTTCGTAAAACGAACCAGAAGTGACTTGGTTCAGTCTACTTTGTTGTCAGATGAAGTTGAAGGTTGTGAAATCTAGGCACAGCTGAAAACTTCGGGGATTGGATGTAACTGGGTTGACTTAGCATTAAAGGATCAGTAAGAACATCAAAAATTTAATTAAGCCATACTTGCAGAAATCGGAAATGAATAAATGTTTTCACTCTCCCTACCCCCCACCGCCCACCTACGGCCTGCCGCCATCTCCTTGGAGGGGCAATAAAAACAGAGAAAAAAGCCCAGGAACAATAAGTGAAAAAGTATTCTGGAAAATTCCACTCCCACCCCTCAGGCGATCAAAACCAGTCCAGGAGATCACATGGACCAAGTGTTATCTGTAAAGACACTTACCTTCCATATGATGCTATCTCTGCCCCAGTCAAGAATTGGTCCAGCTCCCTCTTGAAGGCACGAGGGTATTGTCCTGCTCCCTTTCAAAGCTGCTGTCATCACCACTGCTCCTCAAAGATCTTACCCTTCCAAATTACCACCCATTCTCTAACCTCCCTTTCCTCTCCAAAGTCCTTAAACTTTGTCACCGCCCAAATTCGTGCCCATCCTTCCCGCTACTCCATATTTGAATCTCTCCAATCAGGTTTCTGCCCCTGCCACATCACTGAAACTTAATCAAAGTCACAAATGACATCCTCTGTGATTGTGACCATGGTGCACTATCCCTCCTCATCCTTCTCGACCTGTCTGCAGTCTTTGACACGGTTGACCACACCATCCACCTCCAACGCCTCTCATTGGATGGGACTGCCCTCGCCTGGTTCCACTCTTACCAATCATAGCCAGAGAATCTCTAGCAATGACATCTCTTCCCGCACCATTACCTCTGGAGTCCCCCAAGGATCTATCCTCGGCCCACTTGGCGACATCATCTGAAGACATGGCAATGTAGGAAATGCAACAGTCAATTTACATACAGGAAGTCCCAAACAGCAATGAAATAATGACCAGATAATCTGTTTTAGTGATGTTGGTTGAGAATGTTGGGGCGTCAATGACAACTGTCCAACAAACAGGAGTTTGGAGTCTACCTGACTTCCAAATGGCTCTGCTAGATACTTGCACATTATCCACTACACAATATTGCATTGTCTCTTTATCTGGTTCTCAGAGATATTGATTAGCTTGTAAAATTGCAACATGATGCTGTCAGCATTTATTTCAATCGTAATGCTTCTCCCAGTTATATATAATGGGCTCAGAGAGCCAGAGGAAATCAATGATCTACTGAAACTGACCTTCAAAGATGCAAGGTCAGATGGTTGGTTCTTGCACAGACTGCTTTAACAACACGGTCTAAATTTATGCAGTCTGTTAGAAACCAGGATTTAATAACAATAATGCTGCTGAACAGGGTCTTGGGAAGGGAATTTGCTACGAGTAACTTGCCACGTGAACCATATTGATTGATCACTTCCCTGAGAATTATGTTTCAAAGAGAGAATAATGGCACTCTGGTAATTAGTAGACAAAATAAATGCATGTTGCAGTAAAACATACCGAAGCCCAACTAGAGAGAGAAGTGCCTTCTGAAGGGTATTTCAAAACTAAAACGATAGACTGCTAACTATGGGCGAAGGGTACTGATCTTCTTCACTGAGCGGAGGCTTCTGCTAGATGAAGTGAGAAGCACAGTTCCAGAAAGCTCGTACCCTTTATACTACCCGCAGCCCACATACAGCAAACTGATTGTCACATTTCAAGATTTTTGCCCATTTGGCCATGAAGGGGTTTTGGGGTTCATTTATATTATGATGTTGCTATGACATTGTTTGATTCATTAACTCCCAGGAACACACAAGTTATTTAGGATGTTGATTTGGACATTGAACTCGGATCCAGATGAAATTGTTTCTCACATTACCAGGTTAGCTTGAAATACTGGGGATCATCCAACACCTCCTAAAGATATTCGAACCTGTAATGTTAGAATGACTTCCATTCATAAACCATAGCAGGAGTCTTAACAAAAGAGGCAATATAGGCAACATGGCTATTTAGTAGTTCTGACGGTAGTTGGTGCTTATTTTCTGGTAAAACCTGCAGACCTGGCAGTCCTCTCCCACCAGCACCAGCAGTAAACCAGTAATGTGTCAATCACAGCAACATCACATGTTGAACAGATCGTCTGCCATAGAGTTTAGCTCGGTAGCTGAGCTGAGCTAATTTCTACCTGATTGTTTTAATTTCTCACACGGGAAAACTGCTACATTTTTCAAAGCTTAATAATGAGGCCTTAATAAGCAACAGTAGATTTTTAAAAAAGATTATTGGGTCAAATTTCCGCCTGGGGTTCCTTGATCTTCCAGTGTAACTTCAGCGGAAACCCCGGAGAAACAGGATAAATGGCCATTTATACCATTTTCCCTGCAGTTTAAACCAATATTCAACCAAAGTTATGGCAGACGATCGGGAGGACCCCCGTGGAAATTACTGGCGTATGAATTTCCCTCCTATTTTTGGGGGACTACAAAATAGGGAGTAGCCCACCACCACCTTAAACATCCACCCCCTCCACCACCATGCACTGTGGCTGCAGTGTGTACCATCCACAGGATGCACTGCAGCAACTCGCCAAGGTTCCTTCGACAGCACCTCCCAAACTTGCGACATCCACCACCTAGAAGGACAAAGGCAGCGGGTGCGTGGGAACAACACCACCTCCAAGTTCTCTTCCAAGTCGCACACCATTCTGACTTGGAAATATGTTGGCCGTTCCTTCATCGTCGCCGGGGCAAAATCCTGGAACTCCCTACCTAACAGCACTGTGGGAGAACCTTCTCCACATAGAAGTGAAGCGGTTCAAGAAGGCGGCTCACCACCACCTTCTCAAGGACAATTGGATGGGCAATAAATGCCGGCCTTGCTAGTGACACTCATATCCAGAGAATGAATTTAAAAATTAAAGGGGAAAAAAATGACAGTTTCAGTATTAAAGTTCGTCTTTGTGGTTGTTGCCATTCAAGAACAGTGGTCTTTATCTTTTTGCATTCCATTTTGTGAGACAGAGAAAAAAATAGGCGTACCCTATTAGAGCAGATTTTTGGAATGTGTTCAATGATGTGAAATTGGATTCTGTAAAAAAAAATGTTTGTCATTTGTACCCAAGATGATTGTTTCACTGAACATATGTTAGTCATCAGTTCCTGTTTCCCTAAATGGGACCTTTCTGTAGGTGCATGCTCAGTTCAGATTGCGGGAGTCCAGTGTCTCTGCGCCAATTTCCAGTGTTCGCATTGTTGGAACCATCTCCGTTGGTTTGGTAGCAGAATTGTAGGTCTGTTCCACCCTATTATTGAATAGGCTTCTTTTCAGAATCACCTGAAGAAAATGACTATGGAGTTAAATATATTAGCAGGTTGTCAGTGTCCATTGAACTGTAACTTGGGTGAGGGAGGAAAGTTGTCACATTGAGGGGAAAATACAGAAATTAGGTATAACATCAGCTTTTATACACCTATCTATTTATAATATGTTAATAATCTGCTAACACTTCCTGTCAATTTACTCCATAGAAACTGCCTCTGTAAACTTGTCATGCTGTAATTACATCTTCCGACCAGTGGAGGCAGTATGGCACCATCAGGGTGTAATTGCAGTGTGACAGGTTTACATAGCCAGTTTCCATTATAAATGTGGACATCGGATTTTATTATAAAAATAATGGCAGAAAGTAATACTTTAAAATAGGGACTGAATTATGTCTCTGCTCCCTGATCCAATTATCCCCCTGCCCTCTAACCCCACTTTGTCTAAAGATTGCACTTGATCTTGACCCCCATGTTCAAGGCTACAGGAGATTGACTAGTGATATATTAAAAGTCTTTCATATAGCATGCACTTCCTGTAAGTGTCATAGTTACTTCTTGTAACACTTTCTCTGCCATACTTTGTTGATAATACTCCTGTTGTTATAAAAGAGCAAAAGCTTTGACACACCACGAGCAACATGATGGAAGTTCTGTTAGTATATAAATTCTGCCCAACACAGCATTCTCAAGTGTCCCTTCACCAGCAAGTATTAGTCAGACAGAACAATAAAACAGCACGTTTTCATTTTAAACACAGCCGACAATAGTTAATTCATAGTTAAGCTTGTTGGCTATGGTCATATCCGTTGACTCATCCCTCAATCAGTTTTTCTAAATCAAATATATTCATGCGAACCACAGTTAAACAATAACGGTCTTGTGCTGTTGTCCTAATGGAAGCCGCTCCTTGCAAGTCATGGGGTTTTCCAAAATGTTAGTATATTTACGTAACATTCTTGTAGCCAAAAACAAAAAAATAGTCTGAAGTTGTAATGTTGGGAATGACACCATGTAATTTGACCCCAGTGCACAATGAAACATTGAATTGTATTGTCAAAAAAGTGGAACAGCAACATAAATGAACAGAAATCTGTTTGTTGTCCTGGTGTGAGTGATTTCCTATTATAAGCCCTTGGTTAATTTGCCCTTCTCTCTCAGAGGGAGAAGGATCTGTGACCTAAGACCAGCAGAAAGAGGAGGGAACATGGGAAAGAGGAAGGTTGCTCTCATGGGAGGGTTGTTACCCTCAAAAATGCAATCATGAGGAACATATTGGGGAGTAATTTAAACCCAATCCGCCCGGTTGTTATACGGCGGGTATGGGTCAGAAGCCCATTTTACACACCGCCATTTTAACGCTCCATTAAAGTCAATGGAAAGCAAAATCGTGCGAGATGTATAACGGGTGTTTGACTTGCACCCATCTCGATCCAGCAGGCAGGTTAGGTTAAACTTTTACCCCCTTATGTTTCACTTTCAAATTCAATTGTATTGAAACTGGCTACATGGCCAGTGCAGACATGCTCAAATTTCAGAAGAGTTGAGATTACATTGGTGGCTTCAAAAATGCCCCCAAAAACTGATGTGAGCTTGTGCTGATCCCATTCATTAGTGGATCTTTCCAGGGTACGTTGTTGAGAAACTACAGTTACTCCAGGGAAATACTGATCCCAACCAAATTTTAGTTTTTAAAATTTAACTTACTTTCTTCCCCAATGAGGCCAGCAGTGCCCTTCCTGTTCGAACGAACTCTAGGGAGTCTCCCAAGAGGAAACCTGCGTGAGTCACTCTCCCGTTCTCCCTCCCTGTGGGGAAAGGAGGGTGGCCTCTGACTGCTGCCTCCTGCAGTGGGAAATGGAAACTTAGCATAATCCCACAGGACAAGAAAAATAAACATTTATACCAGGTACGACTTGCCGCATGCAGAGCTTGTCGCCTTATAGACTGCGGCTATTGAGTAGGATGAGGTATTGGTCATGTATTGTATTTAGATGCGTGAGACACCACATTAAGTTCCTTGCACCCAGCATTTATATAGCATCTTTAATGTAGTAAAACTTCCTAAGGTGCTTCACAAGAGCGAAATCAGACGAAAATTGACATTGAGCAAAAGGAGATATTAGGATGATAAAAGCTTGGTTAAAACCTAATTCTTTTGAGCAGCGTCTTAAAGGAGGTGAAGAGGCAGAGTGCTTTGGGGAGGGAATTCCAGAGTTTAGGGCCTAAATGGCTGAAGGCATGGCTGGAGTGTTGGGGCGAAGGAAGTGGGGGATGCACAAGAGGTCAGAGTTATAGGAATGCAGAGATCTCGGAAGATTGTAGGGCTGGAGGAGGTTACAGAGACAGGGAGGGGACGAGGCCACGACGAATTTGAAAACAAGGATGAGAATTTTAAAATTGAGGTGTTGGTGGACCGATAGACAATGTAGGTCAGCGAGCATAGGGTGAAGGGGACTTGGTGCGAGTTAGCACTCGAATTAGTATCATGAAAGCATACATATGAGGGTAAATTCGGCCATCCCGTGCTTCAAGCAGGGAAATAGGGCAAGAGAATTGTAGCCCCAAATCTCCAACCCGCACTTCCTTCAAGCACGGCTTCCCCACTGGTAGTGCTGAATTTCCCTAGCAGTGGCTAAATGGTGTGGGAGAAGAGGAGAAGGAAGTACAGAGGTTTATTTACCCATGAATTCTCACTCAGTAATTTACCTGTGTTTTTTTTACTTGTTGTTTTGCAGGTAAGTATTGTGCACGTAGAAAGGTCATTTACTTGGGCTGTGATTGCCAGAAGTGGGGACACAAGTACAAGGTGTCTAGAGATTAGACAAAAATGTTGTTTTCCTCTGGTGAGCAATGGTCAGGACTACAGCGAGATCAATTAGTGGTGTGTTGATGACCTCATTTTAGAAATAGCTGGATAAATATTAGTTTAGGAGGAGGATTAAAGGTTATAAGAACGTATACGGATGATCAAATACTCCTATTGAGTTTATTATTCGGTTCAGTCGGTAACAACCTCGAGCTTAAAAATATGTGGGCCCCGGGTGTCCTCATGGCCTCGTGGGAGGTAGGAATGCTGGTGAGGTGGGCAGTTGAGGCCACTGGAATTCACGGGGTCAGCTCCATTACATGGGGGCTAGAGGCACAATTAAAGTGCAAATTGGGAGTAAAGCTTTGGCGACGGGGGAAGGGGAAGGCAACTTGTTGCTGCAGGAGTTAAAAGCCTGCAGCAGCTTTAGTTAGCAGCAGCTTCCCTGGAAGGCCAGTAGGTAAGGACTTATTCCTCCAGCTTTTCTCAGTGATTTGAACTGCTCTAAGATCTTACCAGAGTACTCTTGTGCTTTGCCAAGACTCTTTTCAGAACAGGCAGCAGAGTTTTCAAGAGCTGAGACACTTCATGACATCCTCGTGGACCAGCAGCCCCGCCCCACCCGCTGGCACTGAGGAGGCCTGAGTGCAGAGCGCCCAGTTTTTCCGATGCATGTCTGGAGAGTCCTCACAGAGCAAGCGAGGATACAGTGGGAAAGGGTTGTTGGGATCCCATGGTAGAAAGCCAATGAAGGGGGAACCCAGAGCCACGTGGAGGGAGGTGGCCTTGGCACTGAATGCCAACTCTCTCAGTCCCCAGGACAGCAGACCAGCGCTACAAGAAAATCCAATGAGTTGACAAGGGATGCAAGGTAGGAAAACTGCCATTTTCACGTTGGCACATGGAACCCCTTGACTGCTCACTCTAACCTCTTAAGTGGAATAAACGGCTCTCTGACTCTTCCACCTGCAACCTGTGTTTGGACTAGGGTTTCCAACTCTGGTTGGACATGTTCCTGGAGGTTTCATCACACGACCTCCCACCTCCAACCACCCCGCTCAGTCAAACAGCACTTTTTACCCATCTCAAGTACTTTTATAACTAATAAATGAAAGTGTTCAAAGGAAATGTAAAAAAACATACAATTTCATTTAATGCTCCTATGATTTTTCTCCCAGGTTGCTTGCAGCAGTGTCCAGGAGATTAATCTTTAATTCCTGGAGATTCCAGGACAATCCTGGAGGGTTGGCAACCTTAGTTTGGAACTCCCTTCACCAGCTATTCTTGCATGCATCCCCTAACAACACCAACCTTGCACGTTACAAAGTCCTCCTCGCACTTGTCCTCCCTGTTACATCAGCTGTCTGCTGGCCCCTGCGAGCTATCCTTCAGATATTTGCCTTCACCTAATGCTGTGAATCTCCTACCGGGAAAAACTGGCACACAGTAGCTGGGAGAGGCAGATCCATTTTGAGCTGATTTCCCTTTTTTACCCCAGATCAGTCACAGTTAAGGGGGACAGATGAGGAGGAGGAGGATTTTGAGGATGTTAACGATGATGATGAAAAGGTTGGACCTTCTGTCTCTGCCCATGGCCAAGGTCTGCCACTCCCTGCATCACTCACCCACTCCGGGATTTTCACCCGGGGATCAAGATAATAGAATCATAGAATCGTACTTTATAAAAGGAGGCCATCTGCCTCATCGTGCCTGTGCCGGCTCTTTGAAAGAGCTATCTAATCAGTCCCATTCCCCTGCTCTTTCCCCATAGCCCTGCAAATTTTTCCTTTTCAAATATATATCCCCTTTTGAAAGTTATTATTGAATCTGCTTCCGGCAGGACATTCCAGCTCATAACAATGTGCTGTGTAAAAAAAAATTCTCTTCATCTCTTTTCCTGGTTGTTTTGATGAGGGATGAGGGATTAGCACAAGGAGAATTACAGGACAGAAGAGACCCAGAATAGTGGGGAATGGAAAGGGACTCGGCCGTACCACAGAGAAGGATACCCTTGGCTGAAGAGCCAGCGCGCTCGGATCCTGCTCTGAAGAGAAGCATGTTTAATGAGCATCGGACCTTTATGCAGGGGATGAGGTTTATTTCCCAGGATGGCAGGGGTCATGGTGGGATCCACTGCCTTCATGTGCAGCAACGTTGGGGAAGCATTTTCTTCACTGCGAACATCATTGAACCCCATGTGGCAGCTTCACTGCAGTCTGCAACTTACCACCTCCCTCCACCACAGAAGTGTCCCAGGACAAGGGGCAATCTCCTCAGAAGCCCTAGGGATAGACGTGAGAGAGCTCTGCAGTCCAACCTTCAGATGCTGGGTTACAGGTGACATTCTGTTGGAGCTTTCAGGATCTGTTGGGAGTCATTAGATCTGCCCTCCTCCAGCTGAACCTGGGCACAGTAGCTGTGGCACAGTTGGAGTCAAGCAACATGATGCAGCAATCTGTCAGGTGGCAGCAGCTCAAACAGCATGTAGTGTGCAGGGCTAGGCTGTTCTGGCAGTCACACGGTGGGTCCTTCCAAGGGCTCCACTATCGTGAAATAAGAGTCTTCTCGAGGGTGTGGCCAACCACCTCTTGGTACGCTGGATCTCACGCTGTACCATGAAGAAGCACCAGGAAAGGTCAAAAGAAAGCACAGATGGGCAACCAGAGGAAACACGGTGATCAGATTATATTGAAGGTGAACTCTGTGTATGCAAAATAAAGCAGATGTTGCAATTTGGATTGGCTCTGTTGTTCATTTAGCATGTGAGATCTGGTTGGGATGAAGTAACTTAATGAGACACAAAAACATGTTTTGTGTGAGAAGTATTAGAGTGGGCACGAAGGCTGGGGAAGTTTTCAATGTGGAGATTCTCAAATCAGAGGAAAAAATTCCAACTTATTGATACCACAGACGAAGAGGGTAATGATAGAGAATATCACCTCTTGTTTTGTTTGATGCCTCACTCAATTTAGTGGCAGCCTTTACAAAATGACCAATCATATTTCCTCCACTTGAAACATACAAGCTGAGAAATCACTGTATGCGACATGACCTGATGAATACTCAATTCGTTCATTTGATATTCCACTATCCAGGATTTACGTGGAGAAGTTAAACCATTTAAAATAAACAGACTGTATTAAACCAATGGACCGAGGAGTGTCACACAACGCGATAAGCATTCCTCCACTAATATCGCCATCAGCAGTGATATCTAGGCTACAGCATTTTTATTAGTACAAGACGTAAGCTATTTATCTGTATTTACATCTGATTGAAATACAAATAATGCAAATCATAAAATATCTCCAGCAATGCTGCTAAAGTTCAGGCGACCTTAAAATAACTTTGAGAAAAGCTGCAAATAGATTAGACATTGGGCGGGATTTTCCTCTTGGAGGGAGAATAGCGGCAGGTATAGGGCCTCGACCTGCCCCTCAGACCCTGCTGTTAACTCCTAATCCATTTTCCTGGGCTGGTGGTCATTTAGCACGCAGGGTGGGCTGTTGGTGTAGGAGTTGTGGCTCAGTTGGTAGCACTCTTGCTTCTGAATCAGAAGGTTGTGGGTTCAAATCCCACTCCAGAGACCTGGCCACAGTATCCAGGCTGGCACTCCAATACAATATTGAGGGAGTGCTGTACAGTTGGGAGGTGCTGTCTTTCAGATGAGACGTTAAACTGAGACCCCATCTGCCCTCTTGGGTGAACGTAAAAGATTCCACGGTACTATTCCAAAGAAGATCAGGGGAGTTCTCCCCGGTGTCCTGACCAATATTTATCCTTCAACCAACATCACTAAAAACAGTGTTATCTGATTGCTGCTTGCAGGACTTTGCTGTGCGCAAATTTTTAAAAAATTTTTTTATTCGTTCACGGGATGTGGGCGTCGCTGGCAAGGCCGGCATTTATTGCCCATCCCTAATTGCCCTCGAGAAGGTGGTGGTGAGCCGCCTTCTTGAACCGCTGCAGTCCGTGTGGTGACGGTTCTCCCACAGTGCTGTTAGGAAGGGAGTTCCAGGATTTTGACCCCGCGACAATGAAGGAACGGCGATATATTTCCAAGTCGGGATGGTGTGTGACTTGGAGGGGAACGTGCAGGTGATGTTGTTCCCATGTACCTGCTGCTCTTGTCCTTCTAGGTGGTAGAGGTCGCAGGTTTGGGAGGTGCTGTGGAAGAAGCCTTGGCGAGTTGCTGCAGTGCATCCTGTGGATGGTGCACACTGCAGCCACAGTGCGCCGGTGGTGAAGGGAGTGAATGTTTAGGGTGGTGGATGGGGTGCCAATCAAGCGGGCTGCTTGATTGGCACCCCATCCTATAGTTCCCACACTTCCTATATTATAACAGTGACTACACTTCAAAAGTACTTCATAGGCTATAAAGCACTTTGGGACGTCCTGAGGTCATGAAAGGTGCTATATAAATGGCAAGTCTTTTTCTTTTCTTTAAAATAGTGGGCCACAGAAATGTGATGCAAAGAGTTCCCCCCCCTCGAGTTAGCAGCTAGTCTACAGGCAGTATTTTGGACTGCTAAATTCAGGCTCCCACAGTGAAGTCAAAAGATTCTATTTCAGGAGCAGCTAACAGTATCGTTTTAAATTCACAATACCCAGCTAAAAAGTTCCATGAGAAATATATAATAATGTTGTAGTTTGAAACAAGGCAAGCTCTGCTTCTGTCACAACTATCGTCAGCTGGAGAATCCAGAACTCAATCGGTGCCGGCACAGAGATAATGTCTGATATCAGCGAATGAAACATAGGGGGCGATTTTAATCCTACTGAGCCTGGTGGAAACTGGTAGAAACCGGTCGCATAGTCATTCAAAATCACCGAGCTACTTACCCGCCCTGGAGCAGCCGGGAGCTTCTAAATACTAAATATTTAAGTATCCCCACAAATTTCCATTTATCCTCTAGGAACTCACTATTCTCTCTTCTCAGGGGTACTACTTATCATTTAACAATTCTCTTTTTACTGATATATTTGTAGAATATTTTACTGTAATATTTTACTGTTCCAATATTTTTGAGATTTTCTCCTTATACTCCCTCTTGCTTTCCTTATCCGTAGTAAGAGGAGGGGTGGGGCTGATCAGGGACCATAAAGGAGATCTACTCATGGAGGCAGAGGGGATGGCCGAGGTACTAAATGAATACTTTGCATCTGTCTTTACCAAGGAACAAGATGCTGCCAGAGTCTCAGTAAAGGAAGATATAGTTGAGATATTGGATGGGCTAAAAATTGATGAAGAAAAGAGGCACTAGAAAGGCTAGCTGATCTTAAACTAGATAAGTCACCCAGTCTGGATGGGATGCATCCTAGGTTGCTGAGGGAAGTAAGGTTGGAAATTGTGGAGGTACTGGCCATAATCTTCCAAACATCCTTAGATACGGGGGTGGTGCCAGAGGACTGCAGAATTGTAAATGTTACACCCTTGTTCAAAAAAGGTTGTAAGGATAAATCCAGCAACTGCAGGCCAGTCAGTTTAACCTCGGTGGTGGGGAAACTTTTAGAAACGATAATCCGGGCCAGAAGTAACAGTCATTTGGACGAGTGTGGATTGATTAGGGAAAGCCAGTATGGATTTGTTAAAGGAAAATCGTGTTTAACTAACTTGATTGAGTTTTTTGATGAGGTAACAAAGCGGGTAGATGAGGGCAATGCAGTTGATGTGGTGTATATGGACTTTCAAAAGGCGTTTGATAAAGTGCCGCATGGTAGGCTTGTCATCAAGATTGTGGCTCATGGATACAGAATTGGCTAAGTGACAGGAAACAGAGAGTAGCGGTGAACATTTGTTTTTCAGACTGAAGGCAGGTGTACAGTGGTGTTCCCCAGGCGTCAGTGCTGGGACCACTGCTTTTCTTGATATATATTAATGACTTGGACTTGGGTGTACAGGGCACAATTTCAAAATTTGCAGATGACTTAAAACTTGGAAGTGTAGTGAACAGTGAGGAGGATAGTGATAGACTTCAAGAGGATATAGACAGGCTGGTGGCATGGTGGACATGTGGCAGATGAAATTTAACGTAGAAAAATGCGAGGTGATGCATTTCGGTCGGAAAAATGAGAAGAGGCAATATAAACTAAAGGGCACAACTCTAAAAGGGGTGAAGGAACAGAGAGATCTGGGGGTATATGTGCACAAATTGATGAAGGTGGCAGGGTAGGTTGAGAAAGAGGTTAAAAAAGCATGCAGGATTCTGGGCTTTATAAATAGAGGCATAGAGTACAGAAGTAAGGAAGTCATGATGAACCTTTATAAAACACTGGTTCGGCCACAACTGGAGTATTGTGTCCAGTTCTGGGCACCGCACTTCAGGAAAGATGTGAAGGCCTTAGAGAAGGTGCAGAAGAGATTTACAAGAACGATTCCAGGGATGAGGGACTTTAGTTATGTGGATAGACTGGAGAAGCTGGGGTTGTTCTCCTTGGAACAGAGAAGGTTGAGAGGAGATTTGATATAGGTATTCAAAATCATGAAGGGTCTAGACAGAGTAGATGGAGAGAAACTTTTCCCATTGGCGGAAGGGTCAAAAACCAGACGGCATAGATTTAAGGTGATTGACCAAAGAACCAAAGACGACATGAGGAAAATCTTTGTTACACAGTGAGTGGTTAGGATCTGGAATGCACTGCCCAAAGGGGTGGTGGAAGCAGATTCAATCGTGTCCTTCAAAATGGAACTAGATAAGTACTTGAAAGGAAAAAAATTGCAGGGCTACAGGGATAGGGTGGGGGAGTGGGACTAGCTGGATTGCTCGTGCATAGAGCCAGCGCAGATTTGTTGGGTCAAATGGCCTCCTTCCGTGCTGTAACCTTTCTATGATTCTAAGCACGTTCCTTCACTGGAGGAAAACCAGCATGACTCTAATTTTTAAAATCTGTTTTGTTTGTGGCTCATTATCTCTCCTCATCCTCCTTAACCTTTCCACCACTGTTGGCGCTCTCAATCGCTCCATCTTCCTTCAAAATCTTCCTCTGCAGTTCACCTCCATAGTACTGCGCTCTCCTAGTTCTGCTCCTACCTCTGGCAATGGAAACATTACATAACCTCTGATAACATCTCCTCCTCTGCTGGCATGGTCACTCCAGTGCATTCCAGGGCTCTACCCTTGTCCCATTTCTGTTACCTCATCAAAAAATTTACACGTTACCTCTCCTCATCGAGAAGCATGAGCCCAGCTTGCACAAACGTACGCAGACAATACCAGCTCTACCTCTCCTACACTCCATCAATGCAAAGGCTGTTGCTACAGTTGAATGTCCAACATGGATGAGCAAACATCAAAGGAGTTGATAAGGTGGATAGAGAGAAACTGTTTCCTCTTGTGGGGAGTCCAGAATAAGGGGGCAAAACAAAATTAGAGCTAGGCCGTTGAGGGGTGATGTCAGGAAGCACTTCTTCACACAAAGGATAGTGGAAATCTGGAATTCTCTCCCCAAAAAGCTGTTCAGGCAGGGGGACAGTTGAAAATTTCAAAACTGATATTGATAGATGTTTGTTGGGTAAGAATATTAAGGGATATAGAACCTAGACAGGTGAATGGAGTTGAGGTACAGATCAGCCATGATCTTATTGAATGGCGGAGCAGGCTCGAGGGGCTAAATGGCCTCCTCCTGTTCCTGTGTTCTTATTTTCTCCAGCTTAATGTTGGCTGTTCCCACCTTCACAACATTGCTTGCCACTGCCCCTAACTCCCCCCAATGAACACTAGTCAATGTCTTTATCACCTCTAGGCTCAACCTCCTCAACAATCTCTAAAGCTGACTTCCCTGTCTCAACTCTTGACAAAACTACAACTCTGTGCTTCCATCAATCTGTACCCTCCAAGTTCCTGAGTCCAGCAAATTCATTTCAAGATTCCCCTTTCTCACTTTAAAATCTCTCGATGGTCTCATTCTCCTTCCCCCCACCTCAATCATACGTACCTGTAAAGACCTTCCATTCTTCTGACACTGGGCTTGTCTTTGTTACTTCTCTCCACCGTTGCATTTTCAGCCATCATGGTCCTGTTCTCCGAATCCCTCCCTAGCTCAACCCACTTCCTTAAAACCCTTGCCTTCGACCATCTCCAATTTTGTTTCTGCTTGGCATTCACTGTTGTTCCTTCTCAGTGTTAAGGTTTTTGAGACGTCTTTGTTTAACTTGTCGCTATTGCACCTAGGTATGTATGTGCCCTGCATGGCCCGCATAGCAGTTATGAAGGAAGTTTATTTGATCTTGACAGATTTATCTTTGAGTAGTTTCCCGTTCTCCACGCCCAACGCCCCCCCCCCCCCCCAACCAGTCTATGTTACTGAGCTTGGAGTGTATTACGATCATTCCCAGTTGATCAAGGTATTAAGTCACACCACTGTCACTATTTCACTGCTCACGTGACTCTAGTTTTTAAATATGAGAGCTCCAACAGTTTCCTCTTATTAGGCTAAATTTCATTCAGTTTGTGCCATGGCGTGAATGGGCTTGCTGCTCATTTCACAGTGAACTCTACGTCACCCATATCTGCCGTGGCATGTTTAATTTGTGCTGTCGTGATAAAGAGGGGAGAAAGATGTACTAATGAAGCGCCTGAGGCATCACCATTGGCATTCTATTCAATGTCAGATCGCAAACTTGCAGCTCCCACCATTTCCAAGTGGAATACAAACAGTGCAAAGCTGGAAAATAGTTTGCTGTTTTTGCACCAGTTCAAGAACCAGATAATGCCAACTTAACCTATTGTCAATCAAACTGCTCACAACATTTATCCTGCAGTGGGATTTGGGGCCATGCCACCCCTCCCCCCCCACCAAAAATTTCAGGGCCGAATTTCCTTGAGGATTCTCAAAATATATACTTGAAAAGGAAACATTTGCAGGGGAATAGAGCAGGGAAGTGGGGCTAATTGGTAGTTCTTTGAAAGAGCTGGCACAGACACAACGGGCTGAATGTCCTGCTGTGCTGTCAGATTCTATGATTCCCTGTAACTTCGGTAGTAACCCCATATATGCGTGATGAGCTCCTGCTGAAGTTATGGCAGACAAGCGGCAGAATCTCTGAGGAAATTTACCCCCTTACCATTTTGATACTTTTTTTCCTGCATTTTGGAGCAGACATTTTTATGTATATGTAATTTATTTTTACGTGTGTACTACTTCACATTTAGGTCATTTTAGAGATTAAGATTGAGAAATAGTATTGGAAACTATTTTACATGAAATAATCATTTATATTCTTATATTGTATTCCATTTTAGATTATTTCTGTAGCTAAAAAAACTAAAATTGAAAGGCTGCAGAAAGGCTGAAAATGTGTCTGCACAGAGACTGTGTGCAGTCTGCTTCTGGGCCATTGTTTACATACAGATTCGCTTTATCACCCCAACTGGAGACTCGGTTCTCTTTTTATACCTTGCTAACCGAAACACCGATCCTTTATGTGCAACTTTGGGACCATAATATACATAGCAGACCTAGAGACATCTTGATAGGAACGGGCAACGAGAGTGGGTAGAGGATCATGGAATGCAGAATACTATGCAGTATAAATGGGGTAAATTCGTAGCCGTAGGGTGGGGGATGAAGAAGGGAGACATCTGGAAGGAATAATTTGAGCTCAGCTGGCTGTAACAGCCTATTCTTCTGCGCAGCATCCTATGTAACCTCAGTGTTGGTCATGAGTATGTGCAACATCTAATCTTTAATAAATCTGCAGCCGTTTTTGACTTCATCAACTGTGTTAGCCGTGGCTCAGTTGGTAGCACTCTCGTCTCTGAGTCAGAAGGTTGTGGGTTCAAGTCCTACACTAGAGATTTGAGCGCAAAATCTAGGTTGACACTCCAGTGCAGTACTGAAGGGGTGCCGTCTTTCGGATGAGATGTTAAACCAAGGCCCCATCGGCTCTCGCGGATAGACATAAACGTGGTGCTATTTCAAAGAAGAGCAGGGGAGTTTTCCTGGTAAATATTTATCCTTCGACCAACATTACTAAAATACAGATTATCTGGTCATTATCACAATGCTGTATGTGGGACCTTGCTATGTGCAAATTGGCTGCTGCGTTTCCTACATTACAACAGTGACTACACTTCAAAAGTACTTAACTGGCTGTAAAGCACTTGGGATGTCGTGAAAGGCCCTACATAGATGCAAGTTCATTCGTTCTTTCTTTCTCATTATTAATACAGGCATAGAACTTCAGCCTTTGCCTATTTACTGAAACAAAACACATTCCTAACAGTCAGTGACTGTATCCCACATAACTGGGTACAAAACATCTACAGTGGTGAATGATATCTGGAGTAGGTTTCTGTTATAACAAGATGATACTTTTCCCACTGCCGGTGTATGCTTCGCTGATATCTGTAAATCTTTGTAAATCTGGCAGGAAGCTCGCAGATCCCTCGGAGAAGACGTGAATGGTCCTGTTGGCTTCACGTTGAAGTTACAGCAGGAGACCGGGAGAACCCCCCCGCCCTGGAATTTCAGGTTCATTATTTTGTATAACAACAACTTACACTTACACCTTTGATGTAGCGAAATATCCCAAGATGCTTCGGAAGGGGGGAGGGGGAATTGGATGGGAAACAGGAGTAGTGAGCAGGTGAGGGAAGGTGACTGAAAGCCTGGTCGGAGAGGTAGATTTTGAGGAAAACCCTGGAACATGGGGAGAGGTGCAGCAAGATAGTAGGGTCTGGGGACAAAAGTCCAGCATGCAAAGGGCATGATGGTTAAAGGCCCGTCCACCGATGGTGAGAGGGGGGCAAGTAGGCAAGAGTTTAAAGAGCAGAGGTTGTGACCGGGGACGTAGGGTGCAGGACAGGGCCAGGATGAGGATTCTTCAATCAGTGCACTGGATGGGGAGCCAGTGGTGGTCAGGGAGGTTAGGGCTGAAAGGTGAGCAGGAATTTGAATGGGATAGGATGCAATGAGCTGCTAATCACTCCCACCTCCTCTATACGGCTAATCACTCCCCCCTCCTCTATATGACTCATCACTCCCCCCTCCTTTATACGACTCATCACTCCCCCCTCCTCTATACGACTCATCACTCCCCCCTCCTCTATGGGGCTAATCACTCCCACCTCCTCTATACGGCTAATCACTCCCCCCTCCTCTATACGGCTAATCACTCCCCCGTCCTCTATACGGCTAATCACTCCCACCTCCTCTATACGGCTAATCACTCCCCCGTCCTCTATACGGCTAATCACTCCCACCTCCTCTATACGGCTAATCACTCCCCCGTCCTCTATACGGCTAATCACTCCCCCGTCCTCTATACGACTCATCACTCCCCCCTCCTCTATACGGCTAATCACTCCCCCGTCCTCTATACGGCTAATCACTCCCGCCTCCTCTATACGGCTAATCACTCCCACCTCCTCTATACGGCTAATCACTCCCCCCTCCTCTATACGGCTAATCACTCCCCCGTCCTCTATACGACTCATCACTCCCCCCTCCTCTATACGGCTAATCACTCCCACCTCCTCTATACGGCTAATCACTCCCACCTCCTCTATACGGCTAATCACTCCCCCCTCCTCTATACGGCTAATCACTCCCCCGTCCTCTATACGGCTAATCACTCCCACCTCCTCTATACGGCTAATCACTCCCACCTCCTCTATACGGCTAATCACTCCCCCCTCCTCTATACGGCTAATCACTCCCACCTCCTCTATACGGCTAATCACTCCCACCTCCTCTATACGGCTAATCACTCCCCCCTCCTCTATACGGCGAATCACTCCCACCTCCTCTATACGACTAATCACTCCCGCCTCCTCTATACGACTAATCACTCCCCCCTCCTCTATGGGGCTAATCACTCCTCCCTCCTCTGTAGGGCGAATCACGCCCCCCTCCTCTATAGTGCTAATCACTCCCCCCTCCTCTATACGGCTAATCACTCCCCCCTCCTCTATGGGGCTAATCACTTCACCCCTCCTCTATAGTGCTAATCACTCCCCCCTCCTCTATAGTGCTAATCACTCCTCCCTCCTCTATACGGCGAATCACTCCCCCCTCCTCTATACGACTCATCACTCCCCCCTCCTCTATGGGGCTAATCACTCCCACTCCTCTATATGGCTAATCACTCCCCCCTCCTCTATGGGGCAAATCACGCCCCCCTCCTCTATACGGTGAATCACTCCCCCTTCCTCTATAGGGCTAATCACTCCCCCCTCCTCCATAGGGCTAATCACTTCACCCCTCCTCTATAGTGCTAATCACTCCCACCCCTCTATACGGCTAATCACTCCCCCCTCCTCTATAGGACTAATCACTTCACCCCTCCTCTATACGGCTAATCACTCCCCCCTCCTCCATAGGGCTAATCACTTCACCCCTCCTCTATACGGCTAATCACTCCCCCGTCCTCTATAGGACTAATCACTCCCCCCTCCACTATAGGACTAATCACTCCCCCCTCCTCTATAGGACGACTCACTCCCCCCTCCACTATAGGGCTAATCACTCCCCCCTCCTCCATAGTGCTAATCACTCCCCCCTCCTCTATAGGACTAATCACTCCCCCCTCCTCTATAGGACGAATCACTCCCCCCTCCTCTATAGGGCTAATCACTCCCCCCTCCTCCATAGTGCTAATCACTCCCCCCTCCTCTATAGGACTAATCACTCCCCCCTCCTCTATAGGGCTTATCACTCCCCCCTCCTCTATGGTGCTAATCACTTCACCCCTCCTCTATAGTGCTAATCACTTCACCCCTCCTCTATAGTGCTAATCACTTCACCCCTCCTCTATAGTGCTAATCACTCCCCCCTCCTCTATAGGACTAATCACTCCCCCCTCCTCTATAGGACTAATCACTCCCCCCTCCTCTATAGGACTAATCACTCCCCCCTCCTCTATAGGGCTAATCACTCCCCCCTCCTCTATGGTGCTAATCACTTCACCCCTCCTCTATAGTGCTAATCACTTCACCCCTCCTCTATAGTGCTAATCACTCCCCCCTCCTCTATAGTGCTAATCACTCCCCCCTCCTCTATGGTGCTAATCACTTCACCCCTCCTCTATAGTGCTAATCACTCCCCCCTCCTCTATAGTGCTAATCACTCCCCCCTCCTCTATAGGACGAATCACTCCCCCCTCCTCTATAGGGCTAATCACTCCCCCCTCCTCCATAGGGCTAATCACTTCACCCCTCCTCTATAGTGCTAATCACTCCCCCCCTCCTCTATATGGCGAATTACTCCCCCCTCCTCTATATAGCTGATCACTCCCCCTCCCTTATAGTGCTAATCACTCCCCCCTCCTCTATACGGCGAATCACTCCCGACTCCTCCATTGCATCTTCTCTCTATCTCAGGTTTAAGAATTAACCCCAAACTATTTTTTTAGTGGAGAATATGTGGGAAACGGACTCCCATCGCCTCAGAAGTTGGGACATCATTGGATACTGGACCACTGCCTAAATTTATTTACAGATAACACAATATACCGAAGCAAAAAGACAAAGCAAGATACCGAACAGTACATTACTTACACAATAGAACCTGGAATCAGATAACTAAGGGTTACTATATCCTTTTAATAAAATCTCTTCTTATAATCTCTTCTCAGCAAATTCTGGGAAACTTTGACTCTGCGGGGTAAATTATGTAAGACGATCTTTTTTCACAGCGACCCCATTGGCCCCTGGCATGTACTTGTAGCAGATGAATAAAGCAGCAGAGACCCAAAGAGGGTTCTTAAATTATAACAGTGTTCATTTTTTGATCTAGGCACACAACTGTTGATGAAGATTTAATTAGGCATCAGCAAAGGTGCCTTACTGTGTGTCAATGGCACTAATCCAAAATCACACTGTACAATGTATTTTCTAATAGCTTAGCAAAGCTGCCCAAATCTAACAGATGCTTCCAATCAACCCAATCTGTCAAGCTGCATATAGTGACATTTGAAACAAACTGTTTCATCCATCAGTAATTTTCTCTTAATTGATTTCCAAACACAAGGCTTTGCACCGTTATGAGCAGACTGACTGTCTCCAGTCGTCCATTTGGAAACTTAGTAAAGAGTGATGTCCTCCATTTTGAACCTAACTATACTAAAGACATGAAAAAGGATAGACATTTCTGTTTATGGGACCTTAGAAAGGAAGTGAAGTTTTTGCAATGAGGTGGTCATTTTTAAGGAGCAAGGTGGTCACAGCAGTCTTGAAGGGGGGGACAATGAGGGAAGGGAGTAGTTGATGTTGGTGAGCACTGGGCTGAGGAGAGAGCGCTGAGTGGTTGGGGGTGCACTGGGAATGGGTGAAATGAGTAGGTTGTGGAATCCGATGCAGGAGCTGAGTCTGAGGGCTGTGGAGAGAAACCAGAGACTATTTCCAGGTTGGTGGTGGTGGTGGGGGGGAGGGGGCTTGAGATGGGGAGGCAGCTGGGCAGGAGGAGCTGATGGCAGGTAAAGGAATAGTTTCAATTATGGAAATGACAAAATTGATTAGTTCCTCACACCTGGCATCAAAGGTGGGGTTGGAAGAAGCAAGACTGGGCAAGGAGGTCATGGTGGAAATGTTTAGGGTAGACTCTACCCTCAGGGATGATCCTTTAGTAAGGGGACTTGGCCTATAAGAGAGTGATGTGTATTGATTTAGATGGTCACCCTAGATCTGATAGTGGACAACCAGGCTGGTTGCACCCCAGGTGCACTCCTGTGACCTTCAGATTTGAAGTCACAAAGGGTGAGAACCATAGGGTGGGACACTATAAGGGATTTGGTGGCCTGGTCAGTGATCGAGCCTTCAGATGTGGCAAGACCTAGTGTAATGGCAAAGAGGTGGCCATTCTGTGTATATAGATGTATAGGGTGATGTTAAGAGAGGAATGTGGGGAGAGAACCGGGGTAATCCAAGTGTAAGTTAGAAGTCGCTGAGGTTAAGTTGTTAGTCCGCGCAAAGGTTAATTGAAAAGAATAGGGCGAAGAATTCATTGAGGAAGTCTCCGAGGTCTCGGGACAATGAAGACTTTGATGGGGAGTCAGGGTGGGAGGTGGAAAATGAGATGCTCAAATGAAGAGGAAATAACATTGGAGTAAGGGGACAGACAGAGATGAAATTTAGAGTTGAGAGCCAAGCTGCCGCCATGATGGTTTGGACAAAAGACATGGTGAAACATGGACTCATATAATCATAGAATATTCCACCGCAGAAACAGGCCAATAGGCCTATCAAGTCTGCACCAGTGCTTTTCTCCACGTGATCTAATCCCACTCTCCTGCTCACTCATCATTTCCTTTAATATTTCTCTTTTTCATGCTCAGATGAGGAAGTCTCAGTGGGGGAAAGACTCATCATCAGTGAGCTTGGTTTTGGTCAATGGACCCTCTAGGATAAAATTTTAGGGTCAAGTGCATCAAAAGTGGAAGCAAGGCATCTGTTGTATTAGTGGCAATGCTAATTGAAACAGCGCATCAACATAAATGAAGCACTCTTTCAAGTACAATATTGTGGATACAAATTAATGTGTTGGTGCCAACACTAATGGTTTATCTCAGTGTAAATGTAGCATCCTTTGAAGTGCCATGTTTGAATATAAATGAATGAAATAATGACAACACTACCTGGAATTATGTACCTAAAAGTGCCTTTGGACTGTGATTATGACCTTACAATGTACAGAATGTCTTTTGGAATGTGCTTGTATATATTTTACTTTGTTTTATGAAAAGAAAATCCATCTCAACCATGTTGGAGTGGACAGAAATTAGGAGACTCACAAAGTGGACGGGAACAGAGAGGGTTGGAGAAGTGGACAGAGGGAGAAGAGGAGGCTGGAGAGGTTTACTCCTGGAGAGCGAGGTGGGTGAGAAGTGAAACAATTGCTCTTGCTGTCTTGGGACAGCCTATAGAATGTGTCACAGGGGCAGGGGGAAACTCTGGGCCTGTTCAGAAGGGCCTGAAGCCTGGGAAGGTGACAGGAAAAAGGGTAGTGACCGGGACCGAGACCAGAACCAGAACCGGAACCAGAACAGGGAGGGGCAGGAAATGGAGATGGGAACAGAGTAGACGAGGACACAGCCAACAGAGAGGAAGGGCAGCTCGAATCCGGAGCAGCAACTAAACTGCACTTGTGGTGATGCAGAGTAGTGTGCATGATATGCACACACAGTGCAATGACCTAGACATGACTATAATAATACTACTGCGCTAACCGCAGCCTTGAATCAGCAGGAACCTCTTCAACTTAAAAGGTAAAAATTTAAATTTACTGGACTTTGCTTTCTGTTCAGGAATTCTCATTGCTAAATTTAGTGTATTAGCTCTGGAAATAGTCTGTTTCATAAAAGCCCCTTTGCAAACCAGACAGCAGTCATGACGCGACAGTAAGCTCCCCCTAACTATGGCTGCAACGTGACTGGATTTGGAAGGTTACTGCTCTGGTTTTGGATGAACAGAAAATGACATGATCTTCTGAATCGGATGAGGAAATTCATTCTATTTAAAAGGCATAGCAGATTACAACATTTTTTCAATTAAAAGAAAGAAAATTGAGAAGTGTTCTCACACCCTGTGTGCAGTTCCTTACAATTATTGATGTGGCAATAAACAGTAATGACTCCAAATTGATTGCAGCCTCTCAGGGAACTCTTTAGCTGAGAACTCCGGAGAACTGGGAATACTTTCAAAAAGGCTTGTTCTTCGGGAAATGATAAACCTCAGTCATTATTTGCTGACCTTTTTCAGCCACTTCTGCTTGGTTTCTTTGGCAGTTTCCCAGTTTATATCTTAAAAATTGACAAAAAAAGTTAATAAATTTGAGTAAATGTATAAATGTTGGCTTCAAAATGTTAAAGAAATACCCATGAATTTTGGTTGTTGAGTTCCCAAAACTAACACGCAGGGAAACCCCCGCTGGTGAGCAGAAGTAAACAATGACTGACAGCAAATTGGTCAGTCAGAAACAACATCTGGGATTGGACAAACATCTAACGTAACAGATCTGTCTGTATGTTTCACAGTCCTGGTTGGATACAATGGCCTAGTGACTGCCATGTGGGCATCTGGAATCAGATGGGTTCACTGTTACCCACAACTTTAGTGCCTTTTTTTGCCATTACAATTTAATTTGTTGCTTGTCCATCTCGGAGTGGAAAGAGCCTTTGTATTTCTATTCTCTTTTGGGGTCCATTTTGAACCTGATGCCATAATGTGCAGGAGTGAAAAGTGTCAGAAGCACACTTTAAGAACAGTTGTAGGCCGTTCAGTCCCTCCAGCCTGTTCCACCATGGCTGATCTGTACCTTAACTCCATTTAGTTAATACCTTAGCTCCATATCCCTTACCCAACAAAAACTTATTGATCTCAGTCTTGATAGCTCCAGTTGTCCCCCAGCATCCACAGCCTTTTGGGGGAGACAGTTCCAGATTTCCAGTAACCTTTGTGTGAAAAGGTGCTTCTTGATTTCACTCCTGAATGGCCTAGCTCTAATTTTAAGATTATGCCCCCTTGTACTGTATTTCCCTCGCCAGAGGAAATAATTTCTCTGTATCTACTCTATCGAATCCTTTTATCATTTTAAACACCTCGATCATATCACTGCTCAATCTTCCATACTCAAGGGAACATACTTAAATTATCTGTTTAGTAGTCATTTAATTGTGTGATTCTGATAGGTGTTCTGCATGGGTGAATAAGAGAAAAGACTCAGTATTTTGATGCACTGGATGACACAATGCAACCCAGGGGCCCTGGTGCATCAATGCAATTGTTCAATTGAGAGTTTGCGATGCTTGAGGTGATGCTGTTTTTTGAGCTGCCAGTGCTCCTATGGGCTTATTTTGAATTTATCAGTGGTCCAGTATTGGCTGACAGGGTCAGCACTCACCTGGATTAACTCTGACTTGTTGAACTGATTGTTACAACACTCATACAGCCCTGGGGCAATGGGAGATAAAGGTAACCCTTCGACACTTATGATAGTCAATGAACCACCACCACGTGATTTACAATTACTTCTCATTCAACTCAAAAATTAAATAATTTATATGAGAAATAAATATATCTCTGCATTATGATTTTTCTTTCCAATTGTGAGCTTAACTTTCTATGATTTTTTTTATTACTGAGTTATATGTTCTCATTTGTGACATTAAAAACTAAATCATTAAGTGTTCTTTGTATACCGATTGATCTCCTACAGTGGTGCTCACAGGTAAATGGAACATAGGCCGGGAAGTGGAGCAGTTGGTCGGGGAATAAAAATGGGGAGAAGAGCGGAACAGTTGGGCACGGACTGCAACATGGGGCAATGAAGCAAAGCAGCCAATCAAATGAGAGCTTGTGCAGGACACACGGCACAAATCAAGACAAGGATGGAGTGGGTTTGGTTTGCTGCTACCTGGCAACTGGAAGCAGCAAGCATCAGGGCTTGAGGTTGTTCCTGGGCCTGAGAATGGGGCCAGAGGTGTTCCTGGGGCTGAGGCCAGGAGTTGAGGCGTTCTAGGGGTTGAGCAGTGGAAGTGGTCCTAGGATGAGGATGGGAGTAGAGGTGTTGATGGATTTCAAGATGAGAATAGAGGCATTCTTAGAGCTGAGGCCTGGAGCTGAGATATTCCTGGGAATGAAATCAGGAGCAGAGGCCAGAGCCTGTTAACAGCAGGGTTGGTTCTGTATAACATGGCACGCTTGCATTATTATTTTATTATTATCCATTATAAACCCTTGTATATTAATAGTTCAATTATTTCTCTTGCCATTCACCTCATATATAATTCAAAATGCATGCTTCATTCTGTTGTATTGATTGTGTGCAAATTAAATCTCAGCTGCCTTCAAAGTATAAAGATTTCCATGAGTTTTACAGGACACAATTTTAAAAGGAAAGTGCAGGTGCGGGGGGGGGGGGGGCGAAGAGAATTGGGATTTTTTTGATATTTAAAGCAGTAAATCAAGTACTTAAAGTACTTGAAATGTCCATAAATCCAATTAAGAATGAAGGCAAGCGATTTCAACACTGCCTCAATGTGTTTCCCGTGCTGTGTGAAACACGTCATGGGAAAGTAGTTGGGTTTCAGCCGGCATCCATTTGGACATTGAAATGCCTGTTTGACAGATAGGGATAAAAGGTGAGATATTGCAACAGCGTCCTCAATTCTCTCAGACAAACCTTTGGCTGAGAAATCTTTGTGTTAAGACTGAAAATTCTTGGTTCACACTCAGAATTGTTCTGTTTAGACATATTTACCTACTTTTTGGACTCCCTGAAACCGACACCATCAGGATGGGGGGACTGATGGCTGCATTCACCAGTACATCCAAGGAGGAGGAACATCGCCATCCTCGCCAGGCACAGCGTGCACTTCTGCCACTTGAAGCTCCACAACACAGTGCTGCTCCACAGGCACCTGCACAAGAACAGAGAGGGCAACAACAGAGGGACCGACGTCGCAGGAGGCACTACCCTCGTGAGAAGGTCTACAGACCAAGGCTGAGCTTCCTGGACCTCTCCGAGGAGCAGTGCCTACGGAGGCTGAGAGTGAGTTGCCAAGTGGTCGCAGACATCTGCAGCCTCCTTCATATACAGCTGCTCCCGGCTGGGCCTCGCGGCATCTCATTACCCGTCGCTGTTAAAGTGACCACTGCCCTCAAGTTCTTCACCTCCAGATCATTCCAGGGTGCCACCGGTGACATCGCCTGGGTCTCTCTGTCCTCTGCCCGCAAGTGCATAAGATAGGTCACCGACGATTTGTTTCGCAGGGCGTCACAATACATCAACTTCCCCAGGGACGACCTTAGCCAGACGAAGAGGGCAGTGGGTTTCCACTCTGTGGCTGATTTCCCAAGGGCACAGGGTGCAATCGATTGCATGCATATAGCAATCCGAGCACCTCCAGACGAGCCAGGACTGTTCATCAACAGGAAGGGATATCACTCCATCAATGCTCAGCTCGATTGTGACCACTGCAAAAGATTTCTTCACGTGTGTGCGAGATTCCCTGGAAGCTGCCATGATTCGTTCATTCGGAGAGAATACAACATCCCGCCCCTCTTCCACATGCCAAACAGCCTTAAGGGCTGGCTCCTCGGGGACAAGGGATACCCCCCTGTACACGTGGCTCATGACACCTCTGAGGAACACTATCAGCGAGGAACAGCGTTGAAACAATGACAGCCAGATCGCCACCAGGTCTGTAATTGAACATGCAATAGGACTGCTGTAGATGCGATTTTGGTGTCTTGATCGTTCTGGGGGAGCGCTTCAATATGCACCAGCGAGAGTGGGTCGTATTATAGTAGTGTGTTATGTCCTGCACAACATGGCGCAACAGAAAGGGTTCCTGGTTGATGAGATGCCATCCCCTCATCCACATCTGCCATCCACATTGAGGAGTAGCAGGAGGAGGAGGAACCCATCCGCAGAGCAGCGGCTCACCTGGCTGCTCATGAGGCCAGGGAGTCACTAATTTGTGAACGGTTCTCAAAGTGAGAATAGTCCAGTCCTCAGACCACCTAGAAAGAGCAGCACCAACATCATCATCCCCCCCTGCACAAAACAATCCTGCAACCAAACATACGCCCACTAAAGTCACCCACTGGATGGCATGAGGTGTCGTCATTCATGATGAAGCACATAAAAGGGCACTATCACAAAAGGCAGTCAAGAATGGGCAGGACGTGGCAGTAGTGATGAGAATGATAACATTTAATGTGACTTTAACAAAAACGAAATATAAATGAAAAACATGACATTCTGTCAAACACCCTTGTGAATACCCTTCGTGATCACAAAACCTTAGCCTTTCTCTTACGACTACTTCTACATGATGCATCCCCTGTGGCTGAGTAGAGGTAGTGGCAGGTTGCTCTTGTTCATACCCTGACTGCTTACATGCTTTCGGCCTACGCCCTTTGGGTTTTGGAGCCCGTGAGGGCCCCGCCAATGACTGCTCCACCTGCACCTGTGCAGGGGCAGACTCGGCCACCTGGAGAGGAGGCAGCATTGCAGGTACTGGTTAAGAGGGAGGCAACGGGTGAGTCGTGGGAGCACTTTGAGTGGCGTCGCCACTTCCATGTTCCCGTTCGCCATCATCCCTCTCCTGGGCCAGGCCCACATCACTCCTACCACCCTGCTGGATGACAGTTTGGAGGATGTGTGATGCCTTGGAAGCCCAATTGTAAAGTTTCTGTCAGCCTGTTTAAGGCAGCAGATCGTTGTTCACCATGAGTCCGTATGGCCATTGTCAGGGCCTGAATGGTCTCAGTTGTGAGCTGTGTTTGAAGCTCAATGGAGGTTAGCCACCTCTCCATCGCAGACATTCCCGCACTTACCTGCGACACTATCTCAGAGATTCACCTGTGCCACCATTCCACTAATGCAGGAGTTGGACTCCTCCATCCTCTGCGCTATTGTGGGGAGTGTGCCTGGCACCTGTTCCAGTACCTCGCAAATGTGCTGCTGTCCCTCGATCGTTCTCCTTTTAAAGAATGGCCCCCAGGGTTCAGCATCTGCGTCCAGCTGAGCAGGGTCTGGAGAGGATGCGTCCACCGACGCGGACACTCCACAGCTGCACCTGCCACCAGTGTCTGCTCATGCTCACTTGTGTGTGGTGACTCACCAGGTGCCAACCCAACTAACTGACTACTAGGACCCACTGAGGTGTGAGTATCTGGGCTGGTGGACGGCTCGCGAAGATGTGACGGTGTGCCCTCAGAGGCCAGGAGCTCCTCTAAGGAATCGCCTTCGCCCATCGCTGCGGTCATTGAACGTCCTGTAAGAGAACAGAAGGCAATATTAAGCATTATCACAGATAGGTCATGAGCATACTGAAGTATTCAACATACCAATCATTGTTAACATCAATTCATATTGTGTGTGACCTTTGTGGGGTGCCAGTCTCAGCTTTCCCCGATAGACAGGCACTCGAGGGTGCACCTGATCTTGAGGGCCTCCTCCTCTGCGTCTGTGAGGACCACTATTTGTGGTGGACCCCCTCCAGTCCTCGCCCTCTCACGTGCAATTTGCACTCTCTTCTAGAAGGGGAGAAAGTACAGACATGTGAGTGAGTGAGTGAGGGTGAAGTGGTCAGCCGATGAATCCATTGCTTTGGGTGAGGCTGACCATGAAAGAGAGGCATCAGAGGGTGAGTATCAGACAGAGACATCACATTGGATCAGGATTGGGGTGAGTGGTAGTGGTGGGTTCACAGAAAGAGAGGTGAGGATGTGCTCAGGAAGGGCAGATAAGTTGAGGATGAGCCTGAAGTGGGTGTGAGGAGTGATGTGATGGAGTAGTCTTGGCAGTGCAGAATGATGTGGGTGGGGGGGTGGGGGATGGCGGGGAGGTGATGTGCGACTTGGAATGCAGGAGAATCAGTAAGTGTACTCACTTTTTCTGACCTAGTTAGGACATTGAAACGCTTTCTGTACTGGACACAAATGCGGGATATGTTGCTCCTGCCACCTCAAGCCGGGCCTCCTTGGTGGCAGAGGCAGGGCGTTTCTTCCTGTCGGCCGGGTAAAATAGTTCCCTCCTCCTCCTCCTCACCCCAGCCAGCAGTACCTCAAGTGAGGCGTCGCTGAATCTTGGAGCTGCCTTGCCCCTGTGCTGCTCCATTGGGTCTCCTTGCTCCTTGCATCAGCAAAATCCATTGGAGCAATGGCCCTTTAAATCCAGGCGCTCCAGCTGACAGCAGGTCATGTGGGTGCGCAGTCTGCCCACTGCACAGCTTTCGGACCCCAAACCCGGAAACAAGGTTAATGGCCACCAATTAAGTTGTGATCGTGTGGGGAATGGTAAGCTTTTAATACTCGGGTTACCCGCGCACCCATTCACCTGCCCCCCGCTGCCATCCCGCCGCCCTTTTAAAATTGTGCTCATGATGTCAGTCCCTTTTCATTGCCAGATAGGAAGGAGGGCTTGCAGTTAATTAATTTTAAAAATCCTACCTGTCATGCATTACCTCACCTCGAGATGTGATTCGTCTTCGTTAGACTGAGAAGGAAAACAGCATTCTGGGAGTCTTGTCCATAGAATGTTTGTGCAATTCTAAAGGGGGTGTAGGAACAGAGAGACCTGAGGGTGCACATACACAAACCTTTGAGGGTAGCAGGACAAGTTGAGAAGGCTGTTAAAAAAGCATATAGAAATATAGACATAGAAAATAGGAGCCTGCTCCACCATTCAATATGATCATGGCTGATCCTCTATCTCAATACCATATTCCCGCGCTCTCCCCATACCCCTTGATGCCTTTTGTGTCTAGAAATCTATCTAGCTCCTTCTTAAATATATTCAGTGACTTGACCTCCACAGCCTTCTGTGGTGGAGAATTACACAGGTTCACCACCCTCTGAGTGAAGAAATTTCTCCTCATCTCAGTCCTAAATGTCCTACCCCGTATCCTGAGACTGTAATCCCTCGTTCTGGACCCCTCCAGCCAGGGGAAACATCCTCCCTGCATCCAGTCTGTCTAGCCCTGTCAGAATTTTATATGTTTCAATGAAATCGCCTCTCATAAATTCTAGTGAATACAGGCCGAGTTGACTCAATCTCTCCTCATACGACAGTCCTGCCATCCCAGGAATCAGTCTGGTGAACCTTCTCTGCACTCCCTCTATGGCAAGTATATCCTTTCTTAGGTAAGGAGACCAAAACTGCACACAATACTCCAGGTGTGGTCTCACTAAGGCCCTGTATAACTGCAGTAAGACATCCTTGCTCCTGTACTCAAATCCTCTTGCAATGAAGGCCAACATACCATTTGCCTTCCTAACTGCTTGCTGCACCTGCATGTTTGCTTTCAATGACTGGTGTTCAAGGACACCCAGGTCCCTTTGTACATCAACATTTCCCAATCTATCACGATTTAAATAATACTCTGCCTTTCTGTTTTTCCTTCCGAAGTGGATAACTTCACATTTATCCACATTACACTGCATCTGCCATGTATTTGCCCACTCACTCAACTTGTCTAAATCGCCTTGAAGCCTCTTTGCATCCTCCTCACAACTCACGATCCCACCTAGTTTTGTGTCGTCAGCAAACTTGGAAATATTACATTTGGTTCCCTCATCCAAATCATTGATATATATTGTGAACAGCTGGGGCCCAATCACTGATCCCTGCGGTACCCCACTAGTCACCGCCTGCCACCCCGAAAAAGACCCATTTATTCCTACTCTCTGTTTCCTGTCTGTTAACCAATTTTCAATCCATGCCAGTATATTACAACCAATCCCATGTGCTTTAATTTTGCACACTAACCTCTTATGTGGGACTTTATCAAAGGCCTTCTGAAACTCCAAATAAACCACATAAACCAAATAAACGACTGGTTTTCCCTTATCTATTCTACCAGTTACATCCTCAAAAAACTCCAGTAGGTTTGTCAAACATGATTTCCCTTTCATAAATCCACATCCTTTATAATAGACGCTAGCATTTTGCCTACTACTGATGTTAGGCTAACCGATCTGTAGTTCCCAGTTTTCGCTCTCCTTTTTTAAATAGCGGGATTACATTTGCCACCCTCCAATCTGCAGGAACTGTTCCATAATCTTTAGAATTTTGGAAGATGACAACTAATGCATCCACTGTTTCCATGGCTACCTCTTTTAGTATTCTGGGATGAAGATTATCAGACCCTGGGGATTTATCCGCTTTCAGTCCCATTAATTTCTCTAGCATTATTTTTTTACTAATACTGATTTCCTTTAATTCCTCCTTCTCACTAGTCCCTTGGTTCCCTCGCATTTCTGGGAAGTTATTTGTGTCCCCTTCCGTGAAGACAGCACCAAAGTATTTGTTTAATTGCTCTGCCATTTCCTTGTTCCCCATTATAAATTCTTCCTTTTCTGACTGTAAGGGACCTACATTTGTCTTTACTAATCTTTTTCTTTTTACATATTTGTAGAAGCTTTTACAGTGTATTTTTATGTTCCTTGCATGTTTACTCTCATACTTTATTTTTCCCCTCTTAATTAATCTCTTGGTCCTTTTTTGCTGAATTCTAAACTGCTCTCAATCCTCAGGCTTGCTACTTTTTCTGGCTACTTTATATGACTCCTCTTTGGATCTAATACTATCCTTAATTTCTTTTGTTAGCCATGGTTGGGCCGCTTTTCCTTTTGTGTTTTTGCGCCAGAAAGGAATGTATAACTGTTGTAATTCATGCATTCGTTCCTTAAATGTTAGCCATTGCCTATCCACCGTCATGCCTTTTAATGAAGCTTCCCAATCTATCATAGCCAACTCACTCCTCATACCTTCGTAGTTTCCTTTATTTATATTTAGGACCCTAGTTTCGGATTGGATTACTTCACTTTCCATCTTAATAAAGAATTCTATCATGTTATGGTCACTCTTCCCTAGAGGACCCTGCTCAACAAGATTATTAATTAACTCCTTCTCATTGCACAATACCCAATCTAGGATAGCCTGTTCCCTGGTTGGCTCCTCAATGTACTGGTCTAAAAAACCATCTCGTACACACTACAGGAATTCATCCTGCACAGTATTATTGCTAATTTGGTTTGGCCTGTCTATATGTAGATTAAAGTCACCCATGATTACTGTTGTACCCTTGTTACATGCATCTCTAATTTCCTGTTTGATCCCATCCCCTCTATTACCACTACTGTTTGGAGGCCTATAGACAGCTCCCACCAGCGTTTTCTGCCCTTGGTGCTACTTAACTCCACCCAGACTGATTCTACATCTTGATCTTCTGAGCCAATATCCTTTCCCACTATTGCTCTGATTTCATCCTTTACTAACAACACCACCCCACCTCCGTTTCCTTTTTGCCTGACCTTCCTAAATATCGAATACCCTTGGATATTCAGCTCCCAGCCTTGGTCACCCTGCAGCCATTTCTCTGTAATTGCAATTATATTGTATCCATTTACATATATTTGCCCTGTTAATTCATCTACCTTATGAATGCTTCGTGCATTCAGATACAGTGCCTTTAGATTTGTCTTTTTAACATTTTTTTGTACTATGGTCCTGTTTGTCTTATCACCATTTTTTCTTACCCGGACCCTATTTGTTCATACGCTCTGTCCCTTCCTGACACAATCTAGTTATCCTTACCGCAATCACTTTCCTGCACTGCTTCTTTGTCTTTTCTCTTTAGCATTCTAGATTTCTCTCCACCGGGACCCTCCCCCGCCATTTAGTTTAAAGCCCTTGGCTTTATTAATAGAGGCATAAAGTACAAAAGCAAGGAAGTTACGTTAAACCTTTGGAAAACTCTGGTTAGGCCTCAGCTGGAGTATTGTGTTCAATTCTGGACACCACACTTTAGGAAGGATGTCAAGGCCTTAGAGAGGGTGCAGAAGAAATTTACTAGAATGGTACCAGGGATAAGGGACTTCAGTTATGTGGACAGACTGGGGAAGCTGGGATTGTTCTCTTTGGAACTGAGAAGGTTAAGGGGAGATTTAATAGAGGTGTTCAAAATCATGAGTAAATAAGGCGAAACTGTTTCCAGTGGCAGAAGGGTCGGTAACCAGAGGACACAGATTTAAGGTGATCGGCAAAAGAGCCAGAGGCAACATGAGGAAACGTCGTTTTTTAACACAACGAGTTGTAATGATCTGGAATGCACTGCCTGAACGTGTGGTGGAAGCAGATTCAATAGTAACTTGCAAAAGGGAATTGGATACATACTTGAAGGGAAAATATTTACAGGGCTGTGGGGAAAGAGCAGGGGAATGGGATTAATTAGATTCCTCTTTCAAAGAGCCAGCACAGGCAGGATGAGCCGAATGGCCTCCTCCTGTGCTGTACCTACTGTGATACTATGTGGCTGTAGTGCATTCTGAGAGGCTTGTCCATCCCATGTTTGCACAGAATGATCCTAGTGCATTCTGGGAGGCTTGTCCACGGATTGTTTGAACATCATTGAGTTACATCGAGTCTACAGCACAGATACAAAGCATTCAGCCCAATTGGACTACGTAGCATTTATGTTCCATAGGCGTCTCCTCCCACCTCTCTTCATCTAACCCGATCAGCATACCCTTCTAGTCCTTTCTCCCTGATGCGCTTATCTAGCTTCCCCTTAAATGCATCTCTGCTATTTTCCTCAATCGGAGCCCCTGAGGTAAGGAGCGGACCTGTTCGAAGCTCGGGGGTGGAGCTTCGGACTAAATAAAGAGCGAGGCCCGGGGTGTAGGCCTCAATCGGAGCCCCTGAGGTAAGGAGCGGACCTGTTCAAAGCTCAGGGGGTGGAGCTTCGGACTAAATAAAGAGCGAGGCCCGGGGTGTAGGCCTCAATCGGAGCCCCTGAGGTAAGGAGCGGACCTGTTCAAAGCTCAGGGGGTGGAGCTTCGGACTAAATAAAGAGCGAGGCCCGGGGTGTAGGCCTCAATCGGAGCCCCTGAGGTAAGGAGCGGACCTGTTCGAAGCTCGGGGGTGGAGCTTCGGACTAAATAAAGAGCGAGGCCCGGGGTGTAGGCCTCAATCGGAGCCCCTGAGGTAAGGAGCGGACCTGTTCGAAGCTCAGGGGGTGGAGCTTCGGACTAAATAAAGAGCGAGGCCCGGGGTGTAGGCCTCAATCGGAGCCCCTGAGGTAAGGAGCGGACCTGTTCGAAGCTCAGGGGGTGGAGCTTCGGACTAAATAAAGAGTTCGCGGCTTCAAGGAGCAAGGTAAGAAAATCAAGAGTGACGTCAGCACAAGGGAAGGAGCTGATTTGCTGCTAGCTGGTGGGGTTTTCTTTTTCTGGTGAGTGTCTTTTTTTTAAGTCTTCAGTTTATTTTTGTTAAGTTTAGTTAATCTAATAAATTGAGGCATGGCAGGGCAGCTCACACCCGTGGAATGCGCATCCTGTGCCATGTGGAAACTCCAGGACGCTTCCTGTGTCCTGGAAAACCACAGGTGCAGGAAGTGTTGTCAGCTGGAGGAGCTCGAGCTCCGGGTTTTGGAGCTTGAGCAACAGCTGGTGTCACTGCAGTGTATCCGCGAGGTTGGGAGCTACATGGATAGCACGTTTCAGGAGGTGATCACCCGCAGCTTAAGAGAGTGCAGGCAGAGAGGGCCTGGGTGACCGCCAGACAGACAAGGAGGACCAGGCAGTAGTGCAGGAGTCCGCTGGGGGCATCTCTCTCTCTCACCAGTATTCAGTTCTGGGTACTGGTGGGGGAGAGGGATCCTTTGCGGGGTGCAGCCAGAGCCAAGACCAGAGCACCATGGGTGGCTCAGCTGTACGGGGAGGGAGGAGAAAGATCAGGAGAGCAATAGTGATAGGGGATTCTATAGTTAATGGAGCAGACAGGTGTTTCAGTGGCCGCAGACGTGATTCCAGGATGGTATGTTGCCTCCCTGGTCCCAGGGTCAAGGATATCACTGAGCAGCTGCAGAACATTCTGGAGGGGGAGGGTGAACAGCCAGAGGTTGTGGTCCATATTGGGACCAACGACATAGGTTTGAAAGAGGGATGAGGTCCTGCAGGCAGAGTTTAAGGAGTTAGGAAAGACATCAATAAGCAAGACCTCGAAGGTAGTAATCTCTGGATTACTCCCAGTGCCATGCACTAGCGAGTATAGAAATAGGAGGATAGAGCAGATGAATGCATGGCTGGATAGATGGTGCAGGAGGAGGGCTTCAGATTCCTGGGGCATTGGGACCAGTTCTGGGGGAGGTGGGACCTGTACAGGGTTGCACCTCAACAGAGCTGGGACCAATGTCCTTGCAGGGAGATTTGCTAGTGCTGTGGGTGGCAGGGGGGGGGGGGGGTTTAAACTAATCTGGCAGGGGGATGGGCACAGGATGGGCATTGAAATGGGGAAACAAGGAGCACAAAGGATCAGGAGAGATGGATAGCCCTAGAATAAAAAATAGTAAGGTATTAGATGGGGTCAGAATAAGAGAGAGTACAAGAAAGTCTAAGTCGTGTTTGCGGTGCATGTGTGTAAACGCACATAGTGTGGTAAATAAGGTTGGTGAGCTGCAGGCACAAATAGTCACATGGGAATATGATGTCGTGGCAATAACGGAGACCTGGCTCACAAAAGGGCAGGATTGGGTACTAAATATTCCTGGATACAAGGTGTTCAGGAAAGATAGGGAACGAAAAAAAAGGAGGGGGGGTTGGTGTCAGTATTGATTAAGGAGAATATTGCAGTGCTGGAGAGAGAGGATGTCCTGGAGGAGCCAAGGACAGAATCTATTTGGTTAGAGTTAAGAAACAATAAAGGTGCCATTACTCTACTGGGTGTATTCTATAGGCCACCAACTAGTGGGAAGGATATCGAGGAGCAAATTTGAAGGGAAATTACAGAGAGGTGCAAAAGCCATTCAGTAGTGACAATGGGGGATTTCAACTATCCTAATATAGACTGAGATAACAATAATATAAGGGGCAAAGAAGGAGAGGAATTTTTGAAGTGTGTTCAGGATAACTTTCTCGACCGGTACATTTACGACCCAACGAGATAGGAGGCACTGCTGGACTTGGTTCTTGGGAATGAGACAGGCCAAGTGGAGCAAGTGTCAGTGGGAGGACATTTAGGGAGCAGCGATCACAGTATCATAAGGTTTAGAATAGCTATGGAAAAGGACATGGACCACTCTAAAGTTAAAATACTCAATTGGAGGAGGGCCAATTTCAGTGGGATGAGAACAGATCTGGCCCGGGTAAATTGGAATCATAGATTGGCAGGTAAAACTGTAATTAAACAGTGGGCGGCCTTTAAAGAGGAGATGATTCGGGTACAGACAAGATACATTCCCATGAGGGAGAAAGGTAGGGCAACTAAAGCCAGAACTCCCTGGATGACAAAGGAGATAGAGAATAAGATGAAGTGGAAAAAAGGGGCGTATGACAGGTGTCTGGTTGATAATACAAGTGAATACAGTTCAGAGGTGAAGTGAAAAAGGAAATAAGAGGGGCAAAGAGAGAGTATGAGAATAGACTAGTGACCAACATAAAAGGGAATCCAGAAGTCTTCTACAGACATGTTAACAGTAAATGGGTAGTAGGAGGAGGGGTGGGGCCGATTAGGGACCATAAAGGAGATCTGCTCACGGAGGCAGTGGGCATGGCTGAGGTATTAAATGAGTACTTTGCATTGTTCTTTACCAAGGAAGAAGATGCTGCCAGAATCTCGGTAAAGGAAGATATAGTTAGGATACTGGATGAGCTAAAAATTGAGAAAGTAAAAGAGGTATTAGAAAGGCTAGCTGTACTTAAAGTAGTTAATTCACCCGGTCTGGATAGGATGCATCCTAGGATGCTGAGGGAAGTAAGGATGGAAATTATGAAGGTACGAGCCATAATCTTCCAGACATCCTTAGATATGGGGGTGGTGCCAGAGGACTGGAGAATTGAAAATGTTACACCCTTGTTCAAAAAAAGGTGTAAGGATAAACCCAGCAACTATAGGCCAGTAAGTTTAACCTCGGTGGTGGGGAAACTTTTGGAAATGATAATCCTGGACAGAATTAACAGTCACTTGGATGAGTGTGGATTGATTAGGGAAAGCCAGCATGGATTTGGTAAAGGCAAATTGTGTTTAACCAACTTGATAGAGTTTTTTGATGAGGTAACAGAGAGGGTAGATGCGGGCAATGCAGTTGATGTGGTGTATATGGATTTTCAAAAAGCATTTTATAAAATGCCACATGATAGGCTTGCTATTAAGATTGCGGCCCATGGAATAAAGGGGGCAGTAGCAACATGGATACAGAATTGGCTAAATGACAGGAAACAGAGAGTAGTGGTGAGCGGTTATTTTTCGGACTGGAGGGAGATGTGCAGTGGTGTTCCCCAGGGGTCAGTGCTGGGACCACTGCTTTTCTTGATATATATTAATGACTTGGACTTGGGAGTACAGGGCACAATTTCAAAATTTGCGGATGACACAAAACTTGGAAGGTAGTAAACAGTGAGGAGGATAGCGATAGACTTCAAGAGGATATAGACAGGCTGGTGGCATGGGCGGACACGTGGCAGATGAAATTGAATGCGGAAAAATGCAAGGTGATGCATTTCGGTAGGAAAAATGAGGAGACACAATATAAACTAGAGGGCACAATTCTAAAAGGGGTGGAGGAACAGAGGGATCTGGGGGTATATGTGCATAAATCGTTGAAGCTGGCAGGGCAGGTTGAGAAAGCGGTTAAAAAAGCATACGGGGTCCTGGGCTTTATAAATAGAGGCATGGAGTACAAAAGCAAGGAAGTCATGATGAACCTTTATGAAACACTGGTTCGGCCACAACTGGAGTATTGTGTCCAGTTCTGGGCACCACACTTTAGGAAGGATGTGAAGGACTTAGAGAGAGTGCAGAGGAGATTTACTAGAATTATTCCAGGGATGAGGGACTTAAATTACATGGATAGACTGGAGAAGCTGAGATTGTTCTCCTTGGAACAGAGAAAGTTGAGAGGAGATTTGATAGAGGTGTTCAAAATCATTAATTGTCTAGACAGAGTGGATAGAGAGAAAATGTCCCCATTGGCAGAAGGGTCAAGAACCAGAGGGCATAGATTTAAGGTGATTGGCAAAAGAACCAAAAGTGATAAGGGGAAAAACTTTTTTACACAGCAAGTGGTTAGGATCTGGAATGCACTGCCCGAGGGAGTGGTGGAGGCAGATTCAATCATGGCCTTCAAAAGGGAACTGGATAAGTACTTGAAACAAAAAAATGTGCAGGGCTATAGGGATAGGGCAGGACAGTGGGACTAGCAGGATTGCTCATGCACAGAGCCGGCGTGGATTCGATGGGCTGAATGGCCTCTTTCCATGCTTTAACTTTCTATGATTCCATGATTTTATAACTACTCCTTGTGGTAGTGAGTTCCAGATTATTACTACTCTTTAGGTAAAAAAAGTTTCTCCTGAATTCCCTGTTGGATGTATTATTGACTATCTTATATTTGTGACCTCTAGTTTTGGACTCCCCCACAAGTGGAAACATTTTCTCTACGTCTACCCTGTCAAACCCTATTATTATCTTAAAGACCTCTATTAGGTCACCCCTCAGCCTTCTCTTTTCTAGAGAAAAGACTCCCAGCCTGTTTAGTCTTTCCTGAGAAGGATATCCTCACACTTCTGGTATCATCATGGTGAATCTTTTTTGCACCTTCTCCAATGCCTCTATATCCTTTTTATAATATGGAAACTAGAACTGTGCACGGTACCTCAAGTGTAGTCTATCCAAGGTTCTATGCAAGTTTAACATAACTTCTCTGCTTTTCAATTCTGTCCCTCTAGAAATGAACCCTAGTGCTTGATTTGCCTTTTTTATGGCCTTTGACCTGCATCACTACTTTGTGATTTTTGTACCTGTTCACCGAGATCCCATTTCTCCTCGACCCCATATGGACTCTTAAGATCCAAACAGTATGACCCTGGTGCATTCTGGGAGTCTTGTTCCTAGAATGTTTGCACAGTGTGGCCCTAGTGCATTCTGGGAATTGTAGTGTGCTGCCTGGTTGAGTCTTCAGCCATGGGAGTACAGTAATATCTGTAGGAAGAAGCAAAAGCCAAGTCCCAGACATCTGAAAGAAAGGCAAGTCTCCAGGGAGAAGCTTTCTTAGTGAAATTTCAAACACAAAGGCAACTGTTTGGTAAATGTAATGTCTTTGCTGTTAATTATTTATTTTAGTATTCATCGTTAGTAACCTTATTTTGGTATTGTGGCTTCAAACTACTGAAGGCGTTACCATTATAGTTCATTGTGCTTAGATGTGAGATGTTGACAGACCTTGGATTCATCATGGTTTCCTCTCCTCTTGGCCTCTAGTGAGAGAAACTAAGGCAGCGTCATGAGTTCAGAGGTCTGTCCCAGCATCTTTAAAACAAAAGAAAGAGCAGATTAAAACCACTGGACCTAATATCTGTCCCTCAGTCTTTTTTTTTTGGTCATACGGCGAAGTGTCTGGTCTCCATTCAGTAACAGCCCAAGGTGGCATGATTGAAATCTGGAGGTCACTGTGTGGGGATCCCTGTGTGTAGGCCCAAATCCCAGCAATTTGTGGGCAACATATTTGAAAGTTCCTGACACTGCTGTTAAGCAAGGCCAGTGAGGCCTTCAACAACAAGTTAGTGGGTCGACTCGGCCTAGGGAGTGTGCAAACAACTTTCAACCTATTTTCAAACATTGGATACTTTTACTAGTTGATAGTAAAAGATAAAAAGTTGATTGAAAAGTAAATGATAAAAAGTTGGGCATTTCTGCAGCTTAAGTTAGAACAAGTCGATGCCCCACTACACTTTCAGTGTAACTACATGCCTTGGGCCAATATTCAGGGCTGTTCTGATGCCATGTCAACTTTTTCAAAGTTATTGGTCAGTTTTTTCCAGTTTTCCAGGTTACCATGTAAGTATTTCTAATGCTACAGCTTTGGTGATTTCAGAGCCCAGTCTTTGTTACAGACACATGGGTTTTATTCAAATAAACTGCATTGAAAACACTCCTTATCATGATTTATTTTTACACCACAGTTCAATATACCTTTCTGCAGTACTACCTGTTGTAATTTTACCACCAAACCTTTCCGTCACCAATACTAACTGCCCCCCGTATAGCTGTTGTTTTTTATTTATGACCATGTCACATGACAGGAAGCAGCGATAGCTCCAGACAAGTACCGCATCCAACTGTGATTAGAACTGAGGCAGATGACAGGGAGAGAATTTTATTGACAAATTGCTCTCTTCTAGAGTTAGAACATTCTTCAATGCACTGTGCTGCGATATGACACGGAATACATTTATTTATGTAGTTACAATGCTTTCATCTTTAATAAACATTATGTTGTGTATTGGATATGAGATATGGAGCAGGGGGAATTCTCCTCTAGAAAATGCAGGCAGTGAGGTCTGCCTCGGATTACAACCCTGACCAGGATTTCCTGGTGTCAGCAGTGGCTCAGTGGTAGCACTCTTGCCTCTGAGTCAGAAGGTTGTGGGCACTAAGTCCTACTTCAGAGACTTGAGCACATAATCCAGGCTGAGGAAGTACTGCACTGTCGGATGGGACGTTAAACCAAGGCATTAATAGGGGACACGACTTCCAGGTTTGCGCTGCGCACACACATCCAGATGTGACTGGGTTAAATCCTGAAGTTGACGCGTTGGAGCCGGGTTGCAGACCCACTGATAAAATCAACAATTTTTACTACTCAACCGCCCCCAGCCCACCTGTTCCTGGGGGTTAAAATTACCCCCATGGACACAGATTAAAGGACTCGCTCTCTCTGGTGAGTTCCCTGCACTTACACTCATGAAAAAGTTTGCTGGTACTCATTCAGGTCTCTTGTCCTTATTAGGGATCTTTCAAACAAGTGAAAAAACAACCATTATTCATTATCATTGATGCAATAGGGGAAAGTTGACATGGCATCAGAACAGCCCTGAATATTAGCCCAAGACATGTAGTTACACTGAAAGTGTAGTGGGGCATTGACTTGTTCTAACTTAAGCTGCAGAAATACCCAACTTTTTATCATTTACTTTTCAATCAACTTTTTAGGTGGACTTAAACGATCCCATGGCACTATTCGAAGAAGAGCAGGGGAGTTTTCCCCAGTATCCTGGCCAATATTTATCCTTCAACCAACATCACTAAAAACAGATTATCTGATCAGTATCACATTGCTGTTTGTGGGACCTTGTGTACAATTGGCTGCCGTGTTCTCAACATTACAACAGTGACTACACTGCGAAAGTATTTCATTGGCTGTAAAGTGCTTTTGGACGTCCTGAGGTTGTGAAAGGTGCTATATACAAGTTATTTCTTTTTCTTTCCCTCCCTGCCAGCACCCCCGCTGACCACTCCTTCCCCGCCTGCCATGTGCAAATGGTGCTGGGACAATGGGGGGCTGGGCCCCTAACACATTTCCCTTCCACCAACCCCACTTACTGCCAATTCCAAGGGCCTTCAGTGAGAGCCTTGCTGCCATTTTCGGGTCGCCTATGCCCCTTTTAGGTCCCTCGCCACCTCTTGGTCTGCTCCCTGCTGGGATTTCCCACCCTCGCACTGCCAGACTCCCTCCAGACACTGTGAATCCCACCAGGAGCTCACCCTGCAGATGGAATGAACTCTGACCCAGAAAAATGGGTTGGGGTCGGGATAGATCTGAATGGACAGGAGAATTTCCCCTATTGCATCAATGATAATGAATAATGGTTGTTTTTTCACTTGTTTGAAAAATCCCTAATAAGGACAAGAGACCTGAATGAGTACCAGCAAACTTTTTCATGAGTGTAAGTGCAGGGAACTCACCAGAGAGAGCGAGTCCTTTAATCTGTGTCCATGGGGGTAATTTTAAGCCCCAGGAACAAGTGGGCTGGGGGCGGTTGAGTAGCAAAAATTGTTGATTTTATCAGTGGGTCTGCAACCCGGCTCCAATGCGTCGACTTCAGGATTTAACCCAATCACATCTGGATGTGTGTGCGCAGCGGAAACCTGGAAGTCGTGTCCCCTATTAATGCCGGCGGCCGGATTGTTAAAGGGGCAATTTACCAACTTCAAATACTTAAGGTAGGTAATTTTTTGTGAATTCTGAACTGAACTGAAATGACCTCACCTGCACGGGTTCCCCATGGCTTCTCAAACTCACCAGTGAAACAGAGGCAGGATTCATGCAGAAGTTGATTTGGCCCTTTAAACCTGTGATTGACACATCGCAATAAAAGCTCAGGGATTACAGCTGGTCTCAGTTCTCACAGGCAAACGTTTGGCTGAGGGCTGTTTGTGTTGGGTCTCGAGTCACTCTTCCAGCATCACTCAATTAAATTAAATGAACTGAAAATAATCAATTGTTAACATCCTGAATCAATGTTGAGTGTGTGCACAAACTTATATTTTAAAAAATGACGACAACATCTGAAATATTGGAATATTCTGCAGTCAAGTTACTTGAAAGAATCATAACATTTTATAAGAACTTGACTGTTTTGCTAATAAAAATTATGGAACTCCAAATGTGTTTCCAATTCTCACCCATTATTTCCCTTTGTGTGATCCATCTCTTCCCTTTTTCTGGCTTTCTCTCTCTCCATCTTTGGCAATAAGCTTTCCATAAATATTTATTACAAGCTCAGACTCCCACAACGATTTGGATTGTGTTTCTTCCCACCCCACTTCCAGTAAATACTTCATCCCTTTCTCTAATTTTCTCCTTCTCTGTCATATCTGCTCTAATAAATCTATTTTCCACACCAGAGTTCCTAAAGGTCCTTCTTTTTCCTCAGCTGAGTCTTCCCTGGATGACAGGACTTTTGATTGAATTCACCTCATTTCCCATATGCAGTGGAAAATAACTGCCAGGGACATCCGTTATGCTTTTCATCTTTTAATGGTAATGCTGTTGGGAAGTTCAAAATATGAATGTTACTTATATTGTCCTGAACATGAAATCACTTCTCTCCTCTTCCACCTCACCTTCTCTACCTCTCATAAGAACATAAGAAATAGGAGCAGGAGTAGGCCAATCGGCCCCTCGAACCTGCTCCACCATTCAATAAGATCATGGCTGATCTGATCCTAACCTCAAATCTAAATTCATGTCCAATTTCCTGCCCGCTCCCTGTAACCCCTAATTCCCTTTACTTCCAGGAAACTATCTATTTCTGTTTTAAATTTATTTAATGATGTAGCTTCCACAGCTTCCTGGGGCAGCAAATTCCACAGACCTACTACCCTCTGAGTGAAGAAGTATCTCCTCATCTCAGTTTTGAAAGAGCAGCCCCTTATTCTAAGATTATGCCCCCTAGTTCTAGTTTCACCCATCCTTGGGAACATCCTTACCGCATCCACCCGATCAAGCCCCTTCACAATTTTATGTTTCAATAAGATCGCCTCTCATTCTTCTGAACTCCAATAAGTAGAGTCCCAATCTACTCAACCTCCCCTCATATGTCCACCCCCTCATCCCCGGGATTAACCGAGTGAACCTTCTTTGTACTGCCTCGAGAGCAAGTATGTCTTTTCTTAAGTACGGAGACCAAAACTGTATGCAGTATTCCAGGTGCGGTCTCACCAATACCTTATATAACTGCAGCAATACCTCCCTGTTTTTATATTCTATCCCCCTAGCAATAAAAGCCAACATTCCGTTGGCCTTCTTGATCATCTGCTGCACCTGCATACTAACTTTTTGATTTTCTTGCACTAGGACCCCCAGATCCCTTTGTACTGCAGTACTTTCCAGTTTCTCGCCATTAAGATAATAACTTGCTCTCTGATTTTTCCTGCCAAAGTGCATAACCTCACATTTTCCAATATTGTATTGCATCTGCCAAATCTCCGCCCACTCACCCAGCCTGTCTGTATCCCCTTGCAGGTTTTTTATGTCCTCCTCACTCTCTACTTTCCCTCCCATCTTTGTATCATCTGCAAACTTTGATACGTTACACTCGGTCCCCTCCTCCAAATCGTTAATATAGATTGTAAAGAGTTGGGGACCCAGCACCGACCCCTGCGGAACACCACTGGCTACTGGTTGCCAGTCCGAGAATGAACCATTTATCCCAACTCTCTGCTTCCTGTTAGATAACCAATCCTCCACCCATGCCAGAATATTACCCCCAATCCAGTGATTCTTTATCTTGAGCAATAATCTTTTATGTGGCACCTTGTCGAATGCCTTCTGGAAGTCTAAATACACTACGTCCACTGGTCCCCCTTTATCCACCCTGTACGTTATGTCCTCAAAGAACTCAAGCAAATTTGTCAGACATGACTTCCCCTTCGTAAAGCCATGCTGACTTTGTCCTATTAAATTATGTCTCCTTAATAATAGACTCCAAAATTTTACCCACCACAGATGTTAGGCTAACTGGTCTATAATTTCCAGCCTTCTGTCTACTACCCTTTTTAAATAAGGGTGTTACATTAGCAGTTTTCCAATCTGCCGGGATCTTTGCCGAGTCCAAAGAATTTTGGAAAATTATTACCAGAGCATCCACAATCCCTACTGTCACTTCCCTCAAAACCCTAGGATGTAAGCCATCAGGTCCAGGGGATTTATCCGCCTTGAGTCCCATTAATTTACTGAGTACCAATTCCTTAGTGATTTTAATCGTATTTAGCTCCTCCCCCCCTAGAACCCCCTGTTTGTCCAGTGTTGGGATATTCTTAGTGTCCTCTACCGTAAAGACTGAAACAAAATATTTGTTCAGCATTTTTGCCATCTCCATGTTTCCCACCATCAATTTCCCGGTCTCATCCTCTGAGAGACCTATGTTTGCCTTAGCCACCCTTTTTCTTTTTATATAACTGTCGAAACTCTTGCTATCTGTTTTTATATTTTTTGCTAATTTATTTTCATAATCTATCTTCCCTTTCTTAATCAATCCTTTTGTTACTTTTTGCTGTCTTTTGAAGACTTCCCAATCTTCTATCCTCCCACTAAGTTTGGCTATCTTATCTGTCCTTGTTTTTTGTCGGATACTATCCTTAATTTCTTTACTTAGCCATGGCTGTCATTTCTTTTACACCCTTTTTTCCTCAGTGGAATATATTTTTTTTGAAAGTTGTAAAATAACTCCTTGAATGAACACCACTGCTCATGTACCATCTTACCCTTTAATCTATTTTCCCAGTCCACTTTAATCAATTCCGCTCTCATACCATTATAGTCTCCTTTATTCAAGCTCAGTATGCTTGTTTGAGAACCAACCTTCTCACCTTCTAATTGGATATGGAATGTAACCATGTTATGGTCACTCATTCCAAGGGGATCCTTAACTAGGACATTATTAATTAATCCTGGCTCATTACACAGGACAAGGTCCAAGGTTGCTTGCCCCCTTGTAGGATCAGTTACATACTGCTCAAGAAATCCATCCGTAATACACTCAATAAACTCTTCCTCAAGGCTGCCCTGCCCAATTTGATTTGTCCAGTTAATATGATAGTTAAAATCCCCCATAATTATAGCTGTTCCTTTATTACATGCCCCGACTATTTCCTGATTAATACTTCTTCCAGCAGAGTTGCAACTATTAGGAGGCCTATATACTACGCCCACGAGTGTTTTTTGCCCCTTATTATTCCTTATCTCTACCCAAACTGTTTCATTATCCTGATCCTTTGTCCCAATATCATTTCTCTGTATTACAGTGATTCCTTCCTTTATTAACATAGCCACCCCTCCTCCCCTTCCTGCCTGTCCTTCCTGATTGTTAAATACTCTGGCATATTTAATTCCCAGTCGTTGTCACCCTGCAGCCATGTTTCTGTAATGGCCACAAGATCATACCCATACGTAGTTATTTGTGCCGTTAACTCATCCATTTTGTTACGAATGCTACGTGCATTCAGATAAAGAACTTTCAAATATGTTTTGTGACACTTAGTTCCTGCTTTTTCCTTTTTTAACACTTTACCTTTTACTCCATACCTTCTGTCCCTTCCTGACACGCTTTCCTCTGTCTCCCTGCTCAGGTTCCCAACCCCCTGCCACAGCTTTGATGCTGGGTTAATCGCCTTACGCCTTCTAGTTTTTATTTTATCTGTCGTGCCTAAAGTACACTTTCTTTCCGCTGCTCTATGCTTTTCCCTTTCACTTGTTCTTGAACAACTGTTTGTACTATTTGTATTGTAGATTTCCCCTGGGTCTTCCCCTCTCTTGCTGCTCTCAACTTTATTCACTCCTGACTCCCCGCTCAGGTTCCCATCCCCCTGCCACTCTAGTTTAAACCTTCCCCAACAGCACTAGCAAACACCCCCGTGAGGACATTGGTCCCAGTCCTGCTCGGGTGTAACCCGTCCCGCTTGTACAGGTCACACCTTCCCCAGAACCGGTCCCAATGTCCCAGGAATCTAAATCCCTCCCTCCTACACCATCCCTGCAGCCACGCATTCATCCTGTCTATTCTCCTGTTCCTATACTCACTAGCACGTGGCACCGGTAGTAATCCTGAGATCACTACCTTTGAAGTCCTGCTTTTTAATTTATCTCCTAACTCCTTAAATTCACCTTGCAGGATCCCATCCCTTTTTTTACCTATGTCGTTGGTACCAATATGGACCACGACTACTGGCTGTTCACCCTCCCCCTCCAGAATGTCCTGCAGCCGCTCCGTGACATTCTTGACCCTAGCACCAGGGAGGCAACATACCATCCTGGAGTCACGTTTGCGGCCGCAGAAACGCCTATCTGTTCCCCTTACAATTGAATCCCCTATCACTATAGCCCTGCCACTCTTCTTCCTCCCCTCCTGTGCAGCAGAGCCAACCGTGGTGCCCGGAACCTGGCTCTTGCTGCTTTCCCCTGATAAGCCATCTCCCCCAACAGTATCTAAAGCAGAATATCTGTTTGAGAGGGAGATGGCCCCAGGGGACTCCTGCTCTACCTGCCTTGTCCTTTTACTCTGCCTGGCGGTCACCCATTTCCTTTCTGCCTGCGTGATCTTTACCTGCGGTGTGACCACCTCACTGAACGTGCTATCCACAATAGTCTCAGCATCGCGGATGCTCCACAGTGAATCCACCCGCAGCTCCAGCTCCAAAAGATAGTTAGCCAGTCGCTGCAGCTGGACACACTTCCTGCACACATGGTTGCCAGGGACACCGGTAGTGTCCATGACTTCCCACATAGTGCAGGAGGAGCATATCACGGGTGCGAGCTGTGCTGCCATGACTTGCCTTAGACTCTCAGACTCTCCTCCCGCTCTAGGTCTCTCCCTTTATACTGTGCTCACCTCTCAGACTCTCCTGCTTCATCTGTGACGTCGCACAGTAGTTGTCTCTTTTTTCAGGTCTGCTGCTGCTTTTATTCCCCAATCTTAGTCTTCTACTCTCAGGTCCACCGCCGCTCTGGGGAAAAGGTTTGGAAAAGCAAGGCAAAGCAGCACCTCCTTCCCCCACTTCCCCTAACTCCCACACGTACCAAACTCTCCGTTCACACTGTGTTGTCCGCACACCGTGCTGTTCGCACTGACAGGCCTCTGTATTTCTACAGTTTGTGACTCAGATGAGTCAGGCCTGCCCCACCTTCAAGTACCAGTTTAATCTAACTAACCAATTGACTTGCTCTCTCTGCTGAAGCCTGACAGAAACTTAAAAATTTAAACTTTAAAATTGAACTTAAACAGTTGAAAGCAATATGCACTCGATTTTAAAGAGATTAACCCTTAAACTCCCACACGTACCAAACTCTCAGCAGTTCACACTGTGTTGTCCGCACACCGCACACTCTCCCCTCACTCCCTCTCTATTCCTCCCCTCCTCTTATTTTCCCTCCCTCCACTCCCTTACCATCCTCCTCTCCCCTCATCTCTCCCCCATGGTCGAAACACCACTGCTGATGGTCGATACCCTCTCCCCCATGGTCGAGACCCCTTCTGATGGTTGAGAAGCCCCCTCCTTGGTTGAGACACCCCACCATGGTCAAGACCCTCCCCATGGTTGAGACCCCACCCTATGGTCGAGACCCGCCCCCCATGGTCAAGACTTCCCCCCACCATGGTTGTGAACCCCTCAACATGGTCAAGTCCCCCCCCCACCATGGTCGAAACCCCTCTACTTTGGTCGAGACCCCTCCCCCTGGTTGAGACCCCCCGCCCCCCGACGCAATGATGTCCTCCACAGCCCACGACCTCTCCCTCCCTCCTCTCTAATTGCCGGCTGCTTTCCCTCCCGACAACCGAACAGCATGTCAACCCGGCCGTGCGGGAAACCCAGAAGTGAAACCAATTGCCTTCAATTGAGTTGCTATTGCAGATCCAGCGCGGTCAATTGACTTGGATAATCTACCCCCCCACTCAGTTCTAGGCTGCATGTTAAAATCATGCCCCATATGTCCACAGTAGATTCTTAGATATTCCTCAGATACCATACGCTGCTTCAGACTTTTAAATGTTGTTTCATAAGTGTGAATTTAGCAGATCAGCGGTACAATGTGGAGCACCTCGCAACTCTTCACAAAGCCCAAGACTTGAATACCGCTCTCCCATATCTGGGTAGGCTCTTCTAATACCTCTTTCATACCCCTGGACTAGATAAAAGAAACAGCTCGTTGTCTGGTAGCTGATCCATCTCATACCTCTATTCTCCAATTTCTCTCCCTATTGCAATCTTCCTTGCTCCTATTTTATTGGTTTTATTACAGTTAGTGCCCCTTTGAACTTTACTTTCTTCCTCCTCAGCTGTAAATTGAGGTCCCACTTGCTACTCCTCCTCCCTGCAACCTCATTGTGTTGAAATATGACTTATTACACTGTCTTCTACTCTTAACTTATTCTTTCCCAGGATTTCAAAATGGAGGAACTTCTTACCTCCCTCAGTCAACTCTCTCCCTACAGTTTATAGGCTTTTAAAATGTAATCACTCCTTTCTGATTTACCTCATCTTTTCTTTCTTACCTTTTTCAACCTTGGTGATGTCATGTGCTATTCACCTTGGCTTCTCATCGAAAATATGTGACACATAGGTCCATACCCAAGTTCCTCCAAAACATGAGCAATGAGTCTAAGCTGTGCTATCTCAGGGAGTCATTTCTCCACAGGAATGGGGTGGGTGGGGGGGGGATGCGGGTGGAAATCAGAAGGAGACACACTCCAGCCTACTCTCATGCACTGCCAAGCAGCTGGTTTCAGAGTAACTCTGATGGAGGCCTGACGCAAGTCACTCACCCACCTTCTCGACTGTGATTGGTGCAGGGCACAGGGAAAAGGCCGAGGGAAAGGGAAGCAAGCAAATACCTGAACAATCACAATGGAAGAAAAACCAAGTGGGAATTATCAGTATCATACATTACAACAGTGACTACACTTCAGAAGTATTTCATTGGCTGTAAAGCGCTTTGGGACGTCCTGAGGTCGTGAAAAGCACTGTATAAATGCAAGTCTTTCTTTCTTAAGAAATTCAACAGTGAAGCAATGATCTGGAGAACAACAAATGTAGCAGTCAATGCCACAGAATCATTTATTGGAGTTTGCTACTTAGCTGCAGCACACAGGGAAAGCTCTAGTTCTTAGTTCAATAACTGGACATTTTTAACCATTGGTTTTCACATATAAATCTGAACACCATTATTTTCCTGAAAATGTTGGTGAAATAATGACTGGATTATTATTGCTAGCTAATATGACTCCTGCACATTGGTAATTGGGTTGGTTAAGAAGGCTACACTTTAGATTGAAATTAACCACATTCACGTAAAGGATAATGAAAATCTAAAGGGGAGTATTTCATGGTCAAATGGTCATTCTCCTTCCTTTTCATGGGAGGAAATCTCACTGTCCTCCCCAACCTCTATCAGTATTCTGGGATGGAGACCATCTTAGGTTGGTGACTTTTCTACTTTCAGTTGCATTAACTTTTTTTGGTACAGTTTCCTTGAGAATATTTCTCTCCAAAGTAATCATCCCCTTCCACATCGTCCTATACTCCCACTTTCACCTTCGCCTGTAAAACCTGAAGCAAAATGCTTATGAAGCATCTCCAGCGTTCTTTCACTCTCAGATACTTTGGTCTCTAAATGGACCCAAACCTTCTTTGAATTTCCAACATGTCGTGCAGATTACAATGTCGAGCAGTTCTCCTGCTTCATATCTCATGTCAGAAGCGTACTGATGTAAATTAAAATTGTCATGGACAACTCAAGACATTAGTTACAGAGAACTTGCAACAGAAATGAAAGATGCAGCGACACTATGGTTAGAGGGAGAAGATGTAATGATTTATGGTGAAAAAAATAGACCGTGTAATTGAACAGTGTAACCCTGTAAGACAGGGGCAGGTGATTTAAACCTTTCCATAAATTAAGAATTTTAAATTCAAACTACAAGATGCTGAAGATATATTCATTATGGCAGAAGGGTGAAATATGAATTGATTACTTCAAGATATGTCTTGTGCATACAGATCAATTCAATTAAAAAATAAGATTTTGGGTTCTGATTTATAGGGAACGGTCTACTTTAATGAAATAATGATCACGGTGAGAGGAATAATGTATGCATAAATTATGTCAAGCAAATGTCATTTACATTCAACAGTTGGGTTAATTAGAAAATAGCTTTTCCTAAAAAAAAATCAAGTCCGATCTTTATAAAACTTAGAGCATGTAATTGCTGTATTACTGGCCACATTAGTAAATTCTATTAAATATGTAAGTTAATTACAAAATATACTATTCCCATAACTCAAACTGCAAATGTTTTTTAATAGGCAAAGTAATGTGGAACTACTGTGCTGAGACTAATATCAGTATGCTTCAAAACTGAAATTGGTAACTCTATCAAAAAATGATGTTGGGTGTAGTTAAGTTGTTTCAAATGAACCATTTTAAGATTTTGTGTGGTCAGCTGTTTCTGAAATGGGAAAAATCCATGGGAATGTTTCAATCTCCTGTTCAAGCTGCTAGAAATCTATACCCACTGTACAGGTTCAGTTTTTCCTATACAGAGTGCACACTCTCTCCGTAGGGACATAACCCACTTAGCTAAGTGCTTCTGTGCAAGGTGACAGAGCTGAGGCCATGGGACCTCCCCCAAGTATGTGTAGGGGTAACTCTGGGGTTTAACCAACTAACGTTGTGCAGCTCATCACAGCAGATCACTGGGGCTTTGGCCTGCAGTGTTATCTGGAGCCAGGTGGGAAGAATCCTAGCCCAAGTGATAGGCCTACCCTTCCGGGTTCAACTTGTGCGCCAGACTTTCTGGTCGATCAGCAGTGCCATGAGGTCCTGCTCACCTATCTGGCTCAGGTATCTCGTTACCAAGTTTTGCCAAGAAGGGATGACTTAGTCCTAAACTTGTATCACCATGTAGGTCACCTTGGAGCCACCTTGACCCGATAGAGACCCCACTTACCTCCCCCTAAAAGGATACTTGCTTCTTGCTTGTTAGACACCTGTCAAAGAAAGAAAGACTTGCATTTTTATAGCACCTTTCATGACCTCAGGATAGCCCAAAGTGCTTTACAGCCAATGAACTACTTTTTTAAAGTGTAGTCACTGTTGTAAGGTAGGAAACGCGGCAGCCAATTTACGCACAGCAAGATCCCACAAACAATAATGAGCAGATAATCTGTTGTAGGTGTTGGTTGAGGGATATAAATTGGCCAGGACACCGGGGAGAACTCCCCTGCTTTTCTTTGAAATAGTGCCATGAAAGACGGTACCTCCAACAATGCAGCACTCCCTCAGTATTACGTTAGAGTGTCAGCCTAGATTTTGTGCTCAAGTATCAGGAGTGGCACCCAAATCCTTCTGACTCAGAGATGAAAGAGCTACCACTGAGCCAAGGCTAACATCTAGGCCTGAGCTTTTGCTAGATGGACAGAACAAACTAAGTGCTCCTGACGAGCACAACTCACCATAAAACGTGTGAGTACACTGTCCCCGTCATCCTGATCACAGCATGAGCAAACCCCACCTCAGTGAATGGTGGTTCTACTGGATAGAAGTGCAGAGCTCCAGCAACAGCTGCTTGTCCCTCTGAAACCCAATCATGGTAGGCATCAAGCCCTAGATATAGCAGGGTGTGTTCTTGTTCCAGCAACTATCAGGCCATCTCACAGATCCTTCATCAGCTGTACAATGGACATCTGCCTTCAATATGGTGAACAGACCTACAAAGGACTGGTTGTGTTGTGACAGCCACCTCGATGCTCGAGACTTGTTGGGCTTTGGTGTAGGTGCATGCTACTGTGAGCTGACTGCCTCTCTGGGGTGCTCAGTGGCAAATTGCTGTAGGGCAGCGCCCGCCCTCCTCTTCACCTTCTTTGCCACAATCCCATTCCACAGCTTGATTTTATTCATTACTTTACACAAATGGATTGGGCCTAGCACAAGTAAAATCGAGGCTGTAAAGGTGGGTGGTAGTGTGTACTGTGCAGATCGAACCCCTCACGAACCAGTTCGATGGGAGAAAGTGGACTCTGAACTTTGTCACCTCGCAAAATATAGGGCAGCAAGTGCGGCTGGTATTCATGCTGAATTCCTAAACTCTGCTAAAATAGGGGAGGTACTGGTCCTGGAGAATGATGCAAGGTGACACCACTGCCTTCTGTGCTAGGCCCAAAACATTTGTGCAAAGTAATGAATAAAATCAAGCTGTGGAGTGGGATTGTGGCAAAGAAGGTGAAGAGGAGGGCGGGCGCTGCCCTACAGCAATTTGCCACCGAGCACCCCAGAGAGGCAGTCAGCTCACAGTGGCATGCACCTACACCAAAGCCCAACAAGTCTAGAGCATCGAGGTGGCTGTCACAACACAACCGGTCCTTTGTAGGTCTGTTCACCACATTGAAGGCAGATGTCCATTGTATAGCTGATGAAGGATCTGTGAGACGGCCTGATAGTTGCTCGCCATAATCCCTATCCAAATAGTTGCCAAGGTAGTAGGCTATCTGAATATAACCAGATAAGTTTACAGCCCAGAGGCAGGTCATTTGGCCCATTGTGCCTGCTGGCTCTTTACTAGGGCAATCCAAAACTAATCCCACTGCCCCATGCTCTCCCCATAGCCTTGTATCTTTCTCTGCATCAAATATTTATCTACTCTCGTTTAAGAGATGCAATAGTCTCTGCCTCAACCACCCCCCTTGGCAAAGCATTCCATGCTTCAACAACCCTCCTAACAGGATTTTCTCCTAACCTCTCTCAACTCTCTCAGTGACCATTTTAAATTGATGCCCCCTTGTCACTGACTGCCCAATCAAAGGAAACAGTCTTTCCCTATTCACTCTAACAAAACCCTTCATAATTTAAAAAAAACCTCTATTAAATAAGAACATAAGAAATAGGAGCAGGAGGAGGCCATATGGTCCCTCAAGCCTGCTCCATCATTCAATAAGATCATGGCTGATCTTCCACCTAAACTCCACTTTCCTGCCCAATCCTCATATCACTTGATTCTCTTAGAGTCCAAAAATCTATCGATCTCAGTCTTGAATATACTCAACGACTCAGCTTCCACAGCCCTCTGGGGTAGAGAATTCCAAAGATTCCCAACCCTCTGAAGAAATTCCTCCTCATCTCAGTCCTAAATGGCCGACCACTTATCCTGAGATTATGCTCCCTAGTTCTAGACTTTCCAGCCAGGGGAAACATCCTCTCTGCATTTACCCTGTCAAGCCCTCTTAGAATCTTACATGTTTCGGTGCGATCACCTCTCATTCTTCTAAACTCCAGAGAGTATAGGCCCATTCTGCTCAATCTTTCCTCATAGGACAACCCTGTCATCCCAGGAATCAATCTTGTGAACCTTTGTTGCACCGCCTCTAAGGCACGTATATCCTTCCTTAGGTAAGGAGACCAAAACTGTACACAGTACTCCAGGTGTGGTCTCACCAAAGCCCTGTACAATTGCAGCAAGACTTCCTTACTCTTGTACTCCAACTCCCTTGCAATAAAGGCCAACATACCATTCGCCTTCCTAATTGCTTGCTGTACCTGCATGTTAACTTTCTGTGTTTCATGTACAAGACACCCAAATCCCTCTGAACACCAACATTTAATATTTTCTCACCATTTAAAAAATATTCCGTTTTTCTATTTTACCTACCAAGGTGAATAACCTCACATTTCCCCACATTATACTCCATCGCCATCTTCTTGCCCACTCACTTAACCTGTCTATATCCCTTTGCAGACTCTTTGTGTCCTCCTCACAGCTTACTTTCCCACCTACTTTTGTATCGTCAGCAAACTTGAATGCATTACACTCGGTCCCTTCATCTAAGTCATTAATATAGATTGTAAATAGCTGAGGCCCAAGCACCAATGCCTGCGGCACCCCATTAGTTACAACCTGCCAACTGGAAAATGACCCATTTATTTCTACTCTCCGTTTTCTGTCCAATAACCAATCCTCAATCCATGCTAATATATTACTCCCAATCCCATAAGCCCTAATCTTGTGTAGCAACCTCTTGTGTGGCACCTTATCGAATGCCTTTTGAAAATCTCCTCTTAACCTTCTCTGCTCCAGTGGAAGTAGTCCCAGTATCTCAAGTCTTTCCTCATAACTATGATTGCCTATCCCTGGCATCATCCTGGTGAATCTACACTGTAGGTAGGTTTTAAGGAGCATCTTAAAGGAGAAGAGAGAGGTAGGAGGTGGAAAGGTTTAGGGAAGGAATACCAGAGCTTGGGGCCTAGGCAGCTGAAGGCACGGCCGCCAATGGTGGAGCGATTATAATCGGGGATGCGCAAGAGGCAAGAATTGGAAGAGCGCAGAATTGTAGGGCTGGAGGAGGTTACGGAGATAGGGAGGTGTGAGGCCATGGAGGGATTTGAAAACAAGGATGAGAATTTTAAAATTGGGGCGTTGCCAGACTGGGAACCAATGTAGGTTAGCGAGCACAGGGGTGATGGGTGAATAGGACTTGGTGCGAGTTAGGATACGGGCAGCAGAGTTTTGGATGAGCTAAAATTTATGGACGGTGGAAGATGGGAGGCTGGCCAGGAGAGCATTGGAATAGTCGAGTCTAGAGGTAACAAAGGCATGGATGAGGGTTTCAACAGTAGATGAGCTGAGGCAGGGGCACAGAGGGGGGATTTTTTAACGCAGCAAGTTGTTATGATCTGGAATGCGCTGCCTGAAAGGATGGTAGAAGCAGATTCAATGGTAACTTTCAAAAGGGAACTGGATATATACTTGAAAAGGAAAAATTTGCAGGGCTATGGGGATAGAGCAGGGGAGTGGAACTAATTGGATAGCTCTTTCAAAGAGCCAGCACAGGCACAATGGGCTGAATGGCCTCCTTCTGTGCTGTAAGATTCTATGATCCTATGAAAATGTATCTGTGTCTAAGTACAGTCTATAGGCAATCAAGACATAAAAATATAAAATGTGGAGTGGAGAGGAGGAATTATGAAGTAAATTAGATTCATGGCCCAAACTTAGAGAGAAGTTATTGTGCAATTAAAGTTCCATTTTCTTTTGCAGCCGTGGTTGGTGAGCAATTGAACTCATGATAAATTGCAATCAAACCTAAGTGTAAAAATCTGGCTATTCTGTTTTCTGCTGCATTCCATATCATCTCAGTGATAGAAACCTCACAAACCCAATTCCACATCCATTAATTGATTCCTATTAATATTTATATAAGAAATTAATTTCCATCTCTTGCCATTGATTTTCTTTCATTAAAAAATATCTGTGTTCTTTCCTTTAAAGCTGAAATATATTCACAGTTGCAACCATTAATGTGAGTACACAAAACAATTTTGCATTTTCCCTAAATTTCTTTCTAAAGCTTCATTAAAATGCTACATTCTGAATGCAATATATTTGTATTCTGTATTCCACAATGATTGTTAATAATCCAATAATCCATCCTAGCTCCTATTCCTATCTAGACCCTTGATCTAATTCTGGCCCCACTTATTGGCCTTGGGCTTTTAGTTATTTTTTTAAAAGCAGGTTTTGGTGCAGAACAGCCAAGAGATCTGGAGCTGCTTCCCTGCAGCCACTGTGAGATCAACAAACAAGTTCCTCGTTCAGAGTTGTTACTTTAATATTTTTTTTCTTCCTGTGATTTCTCACACTGAAGGTAAGAGGAGGAGGGAGAATGGAGAATTCTGAAAGAACAACAAGCAGGAGTTTCAGGGAAGCTTTCAGCATGGGCTTCGCCTAATGTTTTTCTGTAATTTGATTGGTTCATCTGCTGTTTTTCTGCCTGTCGCTTAAAGGACCAATCAGAGAACAGAAAATTGACAATTGGCAAACTCAACTTTTTTTTAAATATCGATCAATAGTTGACAACAGCCCATAGCTCCAACTCTGTGAGAAGACCAACAGCCCAGAGCTCCAACTCTGTGAGAAGACCAAGAACCCAGAGCTCCAACTCTGTGAGAAGACCAACAGCCCATAGCTCCAACTCTGTGAGAAGACCAACAGCCCATAGCTCCAACTCTGTGAGAAGACCAACAGCCCAGAGCTCCAACTCTGTGAGAAGACCAACAGCCTAGAGCTCCAACTCTGTGAGAAGACCAACAGCCCAGAGCTCCAACTCTGTGAGAAGACCAACAGCCCAGAGCTCCAACTCTGTGAGAAGACCAAGAACCCAGAGCTCCAACTCTGTGAGAAGACCAACAGCCCAGAGCTCCAACTCTGTGAGAAGACCAACAGCCCAGAGCTCCAATTCTGTGAGAAGACCAAGAACCCAGAGCTCCAACTCTGTGAGAAGACCAACAGCCCAGAGCTCCAACTCTGTGAGAAGACCAAGAACCCAGAGCTCCAACTCTGTGAGAAGACCAACAGCCCATAGCTCCAAATCTGTGAGAAGACCAAGAACCCAGAGCTCCAACTCTGTGAGAAGACCAACAGCCCAGAGCTCCAACTCTGTGAGAAGACCAACAGCCCAGAGCTCCAACTCTGTGAGAAGACCAACAGCCCAGAGCTCCAACTCTGTGAGAAGACCAAGAACCCAGAGCTCCAACTCTGTGAGAAGACCAAGAACCCAGAGCTCCAACTCTGTGAGAAGACCAAGAACCCAGAGCTCCAACGCTGTGAGAAGACCAAGAACCCAGAGCTCCAACTCTGTGAGAAGACTCTATTGTTTAATCTGGTACTCTCTTCCGCAAATGGCAATTGATACTAGCTCAATTGCTAAATTTAAATGTGAGATAGATAGCTTTTTGGCAACCAAAGGTATTAAGGGATATGGGCCAAAGGCAGGTATATGGAGCTAGATCACAGATCAGCCATGATCTTATCAAATGGTGGAGCAGGCATGAGGGGCTGAATGGCCTACTCCTGTTCCTATGTTCCTATGGTACATTTGACTACATACTGGAGAACCTAATAACTGTTGATATGGTTGTTCAAGGTCTGTTCCAACATAAACAGCGAACTGATGCACTTAATGTGACTAATAGAGCACCAGAGAAGCTGACGGGAAATGGTCGTGCCCTTGCAATACAAGCAAATAGGATCACTTGAGAGGGGGAAATGTTTATTGCTACAATGATCTATATTTCTAATAATTTGTGTCCCACAAACTATTTCAAACTGAAGTTTCTTTTGTCTAAATTTGCTGATAGCCATTTCACAACCCATGTACAGGTTTCAGTACAATGCGCATAAGGCTGTTATTTTGTTTATTATAGAAAGGAAAGGACTTGCATATAGATAGCGCCTTTCATGACCTCAGGATGTCCCAAAGCGCTTTACAGCCAATGAAGTACTTTTGAAGTGTAGTCACTGTTGTAATGCAGGAAACACGGCAGCCAAAGTTGCACACAGCAAAGTCCCATAAACAGCAGGGATACATTTTCTAGTGGTGTTGGTTGAGGGATAAACATTGCCGAGGACAATGGGAGAACGACTCTGCTCTTGTTGGAATAGTGCTGTGGGATCTTTTACATGGGGTCTCGATTTAATATCTCATCTGAAAGATGGCACCTCCGACAGTGCAGCACTCCCTCAGTACTGCACTGAAATATCAGTCTGGATTATGTGCTCAAATCGTTGGAGCTGGGTTTGTGCTCACAACCTTCTGACTCAGAGGCGAGAGTGCTACCACTGAGCCAAGGCTGACACCTTATGTGCATCTCTAAAATGCACACTATGCCCTGTTTGAGAGGATGAGCAGGCAAAATTGCTCACAGATCATTAGCAATGCCACTTTGTTTCTCTAGCTGCTGGGAGGTGCACAAGCATACCAGGGTGAGTCACTTCTGATTCTTCCCTCGCTCCTTGTGCCTATGAATTGACTCTGCTACCATTTCCTGGCGCCTGGGTGTCAGAATGAAAACCATCGTATCTTCAGATGACTCCTCTTCAGACATAAGAATAATGGATTTGTATGCACCTCCTTTTTTGTTCACCAAATGTGTGGAGCTGAACTAAAAACTGCCAACATACAACAACTTGCATTTATACAGCGCTTTTAATGTAAGAAAACTTCCCAAAGCATTTGCAAAAGCGTATCAGACCAAAATTGATGCCAAATCAAAGAAGGAGATTTTAGAACGTGTGATTAAAAGCTTTAAGGAGCGTCTTAAAGGAGGAGAGAGAGGCAGAGGTTTTAGGGTGGGAATTCCTGAACTTATGGCCTAGATGGCTGAAGGCACGGCCGCCAATGGTGGGGAGAAGGGAGCGGGGGATGCACAAGGGGCCAGAATTGGAGGAACACAGAAATCTCGGAGGGTTGTAGGGCTGGATGAGGTTACAGAGATCAGGAGATGTAAGGCCATGGAGGAATTTTAACACAAGGATGAGAATTTTACAATTGAGGCATTGGTGGACCGGGAGCCAGTGTAGCGAACATTTGCTGGATTGTGGATCACTTCACTACAGGCTTGTGAGAACCAAATGCCTCTCATTTTTGAGACTTTCGTCAAATGAAGCTTCACTTCTGACACCCAGCACTGGAGGCCAGGCTTCCTATCAGGCCAAGTGAGACATTAAGCTGTTGAACTTGCATGATTTCTCCTCGTGTTTCAATGGGAAGCTTAATTTATTACAGTCACTAACACCCACTAAAATTTTTAGATTTCCCATCGAATAGTTTTAACATGTATAAAAACAGAAAATGCTGGAGAAGCTCAGCAAGTGAGGCAGCATCTGTGGAGAAAGAAACAGAGTTAACTTTTTGTCAGAACTGGAAGATGTTAAGAGTTAAAGTATTTGAACAAGTACAGAGCCAGGGAAAGTGGAGTAGGAGGGGAGGAAAGAACAAAAGGGAATGTCTCTGATAGGGTGGAGGACTTAAATGATTAAATGACAAAAGGGATGATGGTGCAAGGCAAGGAGGGTGGGAATGGGACAGGTTAAGAAACAAAAGATTGGCCAGGAGTAGCTGTAAATGGCAGCAGCAGAACCATTACCAGCACCTGCTGTCCAAAAAATGGGAGCAGTGGTTCTGATCTGAAGTTATTGAAATCAATGTTGAATCTGGAAGGTTGTAAAGTGCCTAAACTAAAGATGAGGTGCTGTTCCTCAAGCTTACATTGAGCTTCATTGGAACAGTGTAGGAAGCCGAGGTCAGAGAGGTCAGAGTAGGAACGGGAAGGGGAATTAAAATGGCAAGCAACCGGCAGGTCAGGGTCACGCTTACGGACAAAGTGGAGGTGTTCAGCAAAGCGATCAGTGTTTGGTCTCCCCATTGTAGAGGAGACCGCATTGTGAGCAGTGAATACAGTATAGTAAATTGAAAGAAGTACAAGTAAACCGCTGTTTCACCTGGAAGGAGTGTTTGGGGCCCTGGACGATGGGAAGGGAGGAGGTGAAAGGGGCAGGTGTTACATCTCCTGCACTCGCACGGGAAGGTGCCGTGGGGAGGAGAGCGGGTGTCGGGGGTGATGGAAGAGTGGACCAGGGTGTCGCAGAGGGAGCGGTCCCTTCAGAATGCTGAAAGGGGAGGGGAGGGGAAGATGTTTTAACGATAAGCCTAACCATAATCATTTAATTGTGTAATATTACTGTATCCATTCCTAAAGAAACGTGATCTTATGATTGAATGCACAATGCTGGCAGTCTTGCATTGACAACCATCAAGGGTTGAGAAACCTAAATCAAACGGTCTTATTTGTCAGTAACATCATTTGTCAAAACAGAACAGGTTGCATAGCTATGAAAGGGGAACAGGAGCGAAGGAACTTTAATGAGATTTTAAGGGTAGGCCATTACCTTTTGGATATATTTAATTCACCTTCTATAGTTTGATCAACTAAGTTGTGGTGTATTGGACTCAAGCAACTCGCAATGGCATGCCTGATTTTCAACCAGTATGTGTTTAAAATGTGCCCGTTAATGAATGATTCTTTTGAATCTCAGTCCATGTGGTGGAGCTCTTCAACCATTTCATACCCTCTCTACTTTTCCATTCTTCCTCATCCTTCATTAAGAATGCATGTTTCAATTTTTAAAATATATTTATTCTCGGGATGTGGGCGTCACTGGCAAAGCCAGCATTTATTGTTCATCCCTAGTTGCCCTTGAGAAGGTGGTGGTGGGCCTTCTTCTTGAACCGCTGCAGTCTGTGTGGTGAAGGTTCTCCCACAGTGCTGTTACTGAAGGAGTTCCAGGATTTTCACCCAGCGATGATGAAGGCACGGTGATATATATCCAATTCGTTATGATATGTGAGTTGGAGACTATACTGAATGGAATTCTAGAATTTAGTTCCTAGGCTTTATTCTAATCAAAAGATTCATATAAACGTGAGAACAAAGTTCACGGAGATGATTAAATGTGAAAGGTGAATTATTTTATACGTATTTATGACTAATGCCTTGTACTGAAGCAAAATCCCCAGGCCCGGACGAAATGTATCCCAGGCTACTGTGTGAGGCAAAGGAGGAGATTGCGGGGGCTCTAACACATATATTCAGAACCTCTCTGGCCACAGGGGATGTGCCAGAGGACTGGAGAACCGCTAATGTAGTACCATTATTCAAGAAGGGGAGTAGGGAAAAGCCGGGGAACTACAGGCCAGTGAGCCTAACATCAGTGGTAGGAAAATTATTGGAAAAAATTCTGAAGGACAAAATTAGTCTCCACTTGGAGAAGCAAGGATTAATCAGGGATAGTCAACATGGCTTTGTCAAGGGAAGATCATGTCTGACTAATTTGATTGAATTTTTTGAGGGGGTGACTCGGCGTGTGGATGAGGGTAACGCAGTGGATGTGGTATACATGGATTTCAGTAAGGCCTTCGATAAAGTCCCGCACAGGAGACTGGTCAAGAAGGTACGAGCCCATGGAATCCAGGATGCCTTGGCACTTTGGATACAAAACTGGCTTAGTGGCAGAAGGCAGAGGGTGATGGTCGAAGGTTGTTTTTGTGACTGGAAGCCTGTGGCCAGTGGGGTACCACAGGGATCGGTGCTGGGTCCCTTGCTGTTTGTGGTCTACATTAACGACTTGGATATGAATTTAAAAGGTATGATCAGTAAGTTCGCTGATGATACAAAAATTGGTAGGGTGGTAAATAGCGAGGAGGATAGCCTCAGTCTGCAGGACGATATAGATGGGTTGGTCAGATGGGCGGAACAGTGGCAAATGGAATTTAACCCGGAAAAGTGCGAGGTGATGCACTTTGGAGGGACTAACAAGGCAAGGGAATACACAATGATTGGGAGGACCCTAGGCAAGACAGAGGGTCAGAGGGATCTTGGTGTGCAAGTTCACAGATCCCTGAAGGCGGCGGAACAGGTAGATAAGGTGGTAAAGAAGGCATATGGGATACTTGCCTTTATTAGCCGAGGCATAGAATATAAGAGCAAGGATGTTATGATGGAGCTGTATAAAACACTGGTTAGGCCACAGCTGGAGTACTGTGTGCAGTTCTGGTCGCCACACTACAGGAAGGATGTGATCGCTTTGGAGAGGGTGCAGAGGAGATTCACCAGGATGTTACCAGGGCTGGAGCGCTTCAGCTATGATGAGAGACTGGGAAGATTGGGTTTGTTTTCCTTGGAGCAGAGGAGGCTGAGGGGGGACATGATTGAGGTGTACAAAATTTTGAGGGGCACAGATAGGATGGATACTAAGGAGCTTTTTCCCTTCGTTGAGGGTTCTATAACAAGGGGGCATAGATTCAAGGTAAAAGGCGGGAGGTTTAGAGGGGATTTGAGAAAGAACTTTTTCACCCAGAGGGTGGTTGGAGTCTGGAACTCACTGCCTGAAAGGGTTGTGGAGGCAGGAACCCTCACAACATTCAAGAAGCATTTGGATGAGCACTTGAAATGCCATAGCATACAAGGCTACGGACCAAATGCTGGAATATGGGATTAGATTAGACAGGGCTTGATGGCCGGCGCGGACACGATGGGCCGAAGGGCCTCTATCCGTGCTGTATAACTCTATGACTCTATGACTCTAAAATAGTACGTCGTTTGCTGTTTTACTGCAGCCAGACGTTGGCTGACATTTTCATGGATTTACTCACAATAATCCTCTAATCTTGCATGATTATTCAATTCAGTACATACTCCCTATTACAGATATTTGCTCCCATACTAATTAATTTACAATTATCCACATTGAACTGCACCTGGGCTAGTCAGGGGAAGTTACCTAAATTATCCAATCCTCAAATTGGCTGCATTTTTTCTCATTAAATTTCACTGCCTACTATATTGGTATCAACTGCAAGTTTGGAAATTCTCCTTACCACCTCCTTTAAGTTATGTCTATACATTAAGTATAGCAAGGGGATCAAGACCATCCACTTTGTATTCTGCCTGTAACCTCTTCCCAACTTTAAAAGTTCTCACTCACAGCTAACCACCATTTCCAAGCCAACCAGCTAGCCAGTGCTATAATCTGTTTTGTCACTCCTTGTAAAGATAGGCACGTAGAGATTATTAAATAGAATTAGCTAGTTGGTATTATACAGAATTATATAAATAGTTGAGCTATAGTACTGTAGGGTTGTTAGGTTAAAACACACTTCAGATGCACCAGGCAGGCTTTTCAGCACAGCAGGGGTGAGTGTAAAAAAGAAATGTCAATTGCTGAATACAGCGTAGTTATAGATAGAATATGGGCCTTTTGCAATAAAGATCAGAAGAGATAAAGGATTAAAGGCTGAAGAGAACTGTAGTGAGCACTTATGCATGGGGAACATCCAGAGTGTAATAAACCTATAAGACATTAATTGACATGTGGTCTGAATAATAGCAGCTGGATTAACCACTAAACAAGCTGACGTATCAACAGAAGGTAATGACGTATAGCACCTAGTGGTTAACCATATAAGTACAAGCTACACTGTTGTATTTCAAGAACTCAGTATAGTCTGACCTAGGACTACTGTGAGCGGTGGAGAGAAGCCAACTCATCAGCCTTGATGATTTCTACACCTGTTGAGTTTTTGACATTGATCTCATGATACTGTATGTAATAGGTTGTGTTAGGTTTTTATTAATAAAAGTTATTAATCAGACGTCTCTATATATCCTGGTCATTGCACCTACTTTGAGATGAAGGATATGAGTGTCCTAAATACCCAACACTCCTTACTTTAGCCATCAATCCCCAATAGGAAACCTGTAAATGTATAAATAAGAAGCACAAAAACTTGATACAAGAATACAGCTGTGATCTATGAATAAGTACTTACCTTTGATAATCCTTACAAGTAGAGTCACCTTGCCTTTTAATTATGTTCTCAAAATTTTTAACTTAAAATTCACTTTAAAGAGTTTTTATGGATTAATATTGAAATCCATGAAAAATATTTTTATTTTTGAATTATTTTATTCCAATTATATTGATTGGACCATCATTCTAACTCATTCACAACTGAAGGAATACCTTAGCTCCAATGTAGTTCTTGGTTTCTAGGTTATCTCCCTAGGGGATAGCTAGTTCTTGTAGGTTCGGCAATGACCAATCACAGAAGGCGGGGCACGGTGATACAAGCAGAGTTCAGTCCTACCTCACAAAATGCAATTTCGGTATTGTCCCTATTTATATCTATCTAAGATTTTCACAAAAGTGTTTTAAAATTGAATGTAATTGCGAATAATCTTGTGAGAAAGAATGCACAATTCTATCTAGTTGTCGGTTGGTTTTGGGGGAAAGTAGCCAGCCTGTTACTCAAAGAACTGTTGACTGCTATAAGAGTTAATTTGATCACTATTTCCCTCATGACTTTGAAATGTTCAAATGCATGCAAAATATGCAGATGCTTATTGAACACTCTAGGATGCTCTTGTAAGCTAGCTGTTTGGTATGCAAGTTGAGTGTCAAAATATACAAAGCTAACAGACAGCCAAGGCTGTTGTTCACACTCCCCAACCTTTGATACTGTGATGTGTTATGTCTAAAAGGACAAGAGGATGGGTATAATAGATGTGCCTTTCTCTGTCTCATTAGTTCAGTTTTCCATGGAGTCTAAGCTAGACTCCATGGAAAACTGAATATCACCTCACTAGGTACAAGCATCACATTGGGAAGTCTACAAGATATTACTCTTGTGGATCGATCCTATCTGTGGTTTTATAAGTACTTCAACTGCTGTTTTATCACTGTACTCTTTTGCTACTCTTAATTTGAAATTGCTTAATTTGAATTATTTATTAAATCAATTTTTTGAGCCAAAAAAGGCTTCTGTGCTGTTTAATTAAATTGCATAATTTGAAAAACTGGATCATTTGAATTTTGTTCAAGCATAAAAGACTTTGAATTAATAGGAGTAAACTGTAATGAAAATTCTTGTAAATAAATTTAATGAATAGCTTTAGCCTGAATGATACAGTCTAGCAGTGTGGTATTCACCACCTTTTGGAGTGGACAGGATTGCATACTGGGTAACCCCTACAATCTCAGTGCAGAGTATAATGGTAAAAGGGTCATTATTAGAATCATAGCATCATAGAAAGGTTACAGCACCGAAGGAGGCCATTCAGCCCATCAAGTCTGTGCCGGTTCTATGCAAGAGCAATCCAGATAGTCCCACTCCCCCACCCTATCCCCGTAGCCCTGCAAATTTTTTCCTTTCAAGTACTCATCAAGTACTTTTGAAAGCCACGATTGAATCTGCCTCCACCATACCCCGCCCTGGCAGCGCATTCCAGATCATAACCACTCGCTGCGTAAAAAGGTTTTTCCTTAAATCAGCTTCGTTTCTTTTGCCAATCACCTTAAATCTGTGTCCTCTAGTTCTTGACCTGCCAATGGGAACAGTTTATCTCTATCTATTCTGTCTAGACCCTTCATGATTTTAAATACCTCTATCAAATCTCCTCTCAACCTTCTCTGTTCCAAGGAGAACAACCCCAGCTTCTCTAGTCTATCCACGTAACTGAAGTCCCTCATTCCTGGAACCATACTAGTAAATCTTTTCTGTATGCTCTCTAAGGCCTTCACATCTTTCCTAAAGTGCAATGCTCTGAACTGGATACAATACTCCAGTTGTGGTCGAACCAATGTTTTATAAAGGCTCTTCATGATTTCCATACTTTTGCACTCTATGCCTCTATTTATAAAGCCCAGGATCCCGTATGCTTTTTTAACCGCTTTCTCAACCTGCCCTGCCACCTTCAATGATTTGTGTACATATACCCCCAGATCTCTCCGTTCCTGTACCCTTTTTAGAATTGTGCCCTCTAGTTTATATTGCCTCTCCTCGTTCTTCCTACCGAAATGTATCACTTCGCATTTTTCTGCGTTAAATTTCATCTGCCACATGTCCGCCTATGCCCCCAGCCTGTCTATATCCTCTTGAAGTCTATCACTATCCTCCTCACTGTTCACTACACTTCCAAGTTTTGCGTCATCTGCAAATTTTGAAGTTGCGGCCTGTACACCCAAGTCCAAGTCATTAATATATACCAAGAAAAGCAGTGGCTCCAGCACTGACCCCTGGGAACACCACTGTATGCCTGCCTCCAGTTCGAAAAACAACCGTTCACCACTACTCTCTGTTTCCTGTCACTTAGCCAATTCTGTATCCATGTTGCTACTGCCCCCTTTATTCCATGGGCTTCAGTCTTGATGACAAGCCTATTATGCGGCACTTTATCAAACCCCTTTTGAAAGTCCATATACACCACATTAACCACATTGCCCTCATCTACCCTCTCAGTTACCGCATCAAAAAACTCAATTAAGTTAGTTAAAGACGATTTGCCTTTAACAAATCCGTGCTGGCTTTCCCTAATCAATCCACACTTGTCCTAGTGACTGCTAATTCTGTCCCGGATTATCATTTCTAAAAGTTTCCCCACCACCGAGGTTAAACTGACTGGCCTGTAGTTGCTGGGTTTATCCTTACACCCTTTTTCGAACAAGGGTGTAACATTTGCAATATTCCAGTCCTCTGTTACCACCCCCGTACCTAAGGATGTTTGGAAGATTATGGCCAGTACCTCCGCCATTTCCACCCTTACTTCCCTCAGCAACCTAGGATGCATCCCATCCGGACCGGTGACTTTTCTACTTTAAGTACAGCTAGCCTTTCTAGTACTTCCTCTTTATCAATTTGTAGCCCATCCAGTATCACAACTACATCTTTTTTTACTGAGACTCCGGCAGCATCTTTTTCCTTGGTAAAGACTGATGCAAAATATTCATTTAGTACCTCGGCCACACCCTCTGCCTCCATGAGTAGATCTCCTTTTTGGTCTCTGATTGGCCCCACCCCTCCTCTTACTACCCGTTTACTGTTCACATGCCTAAAGAAGACTTTTGGATTCCCTTTTATGTTTGCCGCCAGTCTATTCTCATACTTTGTCTTTGCCCCTCATTTCATTTTTCACTTCCCCTCTGAACTTTCTATATTCAGCCTAGTTCTCACTTGTATTATCAACCTGACATCTGCTTCATCTTACTCTCTATCTCTTTTTTCATCCGGGAGCTCTGGCTTTAGTTGCCCTACCTTTCTTCTTCGTGGGAATGTACCTAGACTATACCCGAACCATCTCCTCCTTAAGGGCCGCCCATTGTTCAATTGCAGTTTTGCCTGCCAATCTTTGATTCCAATTTACCCAGGCCAGATCTGTGCTCATCCCACTGAAATTGGCCCTCCTCCAATTGAGTATTTTTACTTTAGAGTGGTCCATGTCCTTTTCCATAGGTATTCTAAACCTTATGATACAATGATTGCTATTCCCTAAATGTTCCCTCACTGACACTTTCTCCACTTGGCCCGCCTCATTCCCCAGACCAAGTCCAGAACCAAGTCCAGCAATGCCTCCTTCCTCATAATAGGATTATGATTCCTAATAATAGGATTATTAATCCTATGGCACACGGCTCTCATTCGTTGCATGTGCAAAGGTATAACTTTGGATCAAAAGATAATGGATCTGCCTATGAAAATTATCTTTCGCTGTAAGCTTGAGTAAAAGAATGCTGGGAAAAGGCCTTACTTGTAATTGGCATCATCTCTAGAGTTGCAGCTTTGGTAGAAGCCTAAGTGGATGAATTGGCTGTGGTTTCAGGAGCCATGGCAATTATTAATTGGGAATATTACCCAGACCCTGATTACAATTGAGAGGCAAAACATTGGCAATGTACAATGAAGATTCAGGGAATATCTCCATAAGAGCTGCATGGGGCTTAGCAGCCCAAGCACCAGACCTGTCAATGCAGGCAAGAACAAAATACCATGGCTTGCCACCACTTCCACAGCCAATAATTTAACTAAGGTCTAGGTGTTCAAGGATTGAGAGGAAAAGGGGAACGGAAAGAGCTGCTTCATGCTTGAATAAAGTTGAACACAAGTAACTGATTAAATGGCTCCTGTCAATCAAAGCAGCATCAGCAAATGACCTTGAAAGAAGATATGGAACCAAGGAGAGACCAGAATGTCTATACAATGCCATGTGTGATGCTCCCATACAGCAGAAGCAGCCAGGAGACCAAATGAATTAATTAGTTTGTGTTTTTAACTAGGAAGGTTCGGATGAAGGAGACCATTCAGCCCATTTGATCTCACCACCCAGAGGAAGAAAGAAAGAACTTGCATTTATATAGTGCTTTTCACAGTCTCAGGACATGCCAAAGCACTTCACAACCAATGAAATACGTTTTAAAATGTAATGTAGAGAAATGCAGCTGTCAATTTATGCACTGCAAGGTCCCACAAACAGCAATGAGATAAATGACCAAATAAACAATTTCAGAAGACAGCTGTTGTTTTCTCCAGCTCCCTCTGGACTGAGACTGAAAATGTCATTTCCAAGCCATATAGGTAAAAATCCCAAAATGTAACAGCGCTATATAAATGCAAGGTCTTTCTTGCTTTTGCACTGTATATTAATTTCAGTAAAGGTCCTGTTTATTATATTAGCATAAATTATTACAGCAACTCGGAGTTCTTCAAAGCCATATGTAGCAAATAGTACTCCATGTGTAAATCGGGATTAGGCATAGCTGATGTATTAGGAATATTTATCATCCGTACAGTAATCAGTGTTTCTTTTCTGACGAGGTTTCTAAGCATTAAGTAGCAGGTAATCCTTAAGCAGCAATAGATTTGATGAGAACCCAGAAACTTGATTGTGATGAAAGTTATACACCCAAAATGTTAACCTGTATTTTTACTAACTGACCTGCTGTGTATTTCCAGCATTTTCTGCTTTTATTTGAGATTTCCATTTTTTAATATGTAAGTCAACTAGTTGGTTGATCAAAGGGCGGATATCTATTGCAGGTATAATCATGGTTTTAACTGTGAGCAGTTAAATATAAACTGCAATAGTACAAATCTCGTCACCTGATCTAACACAGATTCAAGTGTTATGTTATAAACCCAATATACCTTCAGGATATAAAGTGTTGTTTGGTGATATTTGTCTAAAACAGTGATGGACCAGTGAGTTCAAATAATGTAATTTCATCTCGGGGCACCCTGGTTATAATATAACCCGCAAAATTAGGCTAATAGTCTCTCATCTGACTTTATATGAAGTGAGGGTGCGTCGGCTCATCGTCGTTCTTGCAGGTTAGGGGAGAAGGTCCGCAGAAAAAAACAGCCATAACAAATTGGCCCTCATACTTACAGTAGCAAACAGGATACAGTGAACCCACTTAACTCTCGTGGGCAGTAACAGACGGTGTAATCCATACTCTGACTTTCAGGCACCCACCTCCTGTGTATATTTGTAATATGCTAAATTCAATCCAGGAGAAAGCTGAAATACCAATGACAACCGTGCAATTGTTGTAAAGGCTGCCTCATAACTCGGTCATGATTGTGTATGTAGGAAAGCGCCGATTACAGTGAGCAAGGTTCATTTTGATAGCGCATCCGGGCTTCCACAAAATCCATGGAGCAGATGACACGGAAGTTATGAGAATCGCAACTGAGGAAGCTTTTGGACAAATCAGAGCTTTGTGGAGTTTGAACTTGAAATGCATATTTTTTGAAATGCCATTGGTAATTCCAGGAGCTTACTTGGTAGAAGTTTTACTGTTATACATGTCCTTGATGCTACCATCTCTCTGGCTGAATAGGCTTGGATTTGGTTTCTCTGCGAGACCCATTCAAGAACAGTGCCAAAGCAACACTTAATACACTGTGCTGAGTGTAACAATTCGCGTTCCTCCCAACACCCTTTATTTGGATTGATGACAAAAAGGCAGTTTTTATAAGTAAATCCATGCCTCCTATGATCTGAAACGTGCAGTCTTCTGCATTCCCATAAATGGGACTAACAATTGTTCTTTTACCACAACGTTAAGTACCGGAGACCCAGTTGAGTTACCCATCACCTGCTCCTCTTCACTCCAAAAATGGGAAAGGAATAAAAGGATATGCTGATAGGGTGAGATGAAGTAGGATGGGACGAGGTTCATGTGGAGCCTAAACACCTGCATTGACTAGTTGGGCTGTTGGTGTTTGTGTGCTGTTAATTCTATGTAAAAACCAGAAAACACCATACTGCCAGAATACAGTATTCAGACCAAAACTAGTAGTCAGATTTATTTACAAGGAATGTGATTACACAGAAGCAAACGCTTTTCCCTTTGACCCCTATTTTGCTGGTGCTCCTTGGTGCCATACTTCGTTGAATGCTGCCTTGCTGTCCACAGAAGCTACTCTCCCCTCTTCTTTGGCATTCAGCTCTTGTATCCATATCTGGATCGAGGCTGTGATGAGATCTGCAGCCCAGTGATTCTGGCAGAACCTGAACATAATTAATCTTTGTATTTGTGAGAAATTAGCTGGGTTAGGTTGCCCCACCTAGAGATGGGAATGTTTCCAGATACTATTAGTATATTACTAATTCCATGTATCAACTCAGAGAACCTCTTTTAAAACAAGTACAGCTACCTGAAGGCAATTTTTAAATGCAATATTTTGATCTATTTATAGTTCCATATGAAAAAGATATACAATAGTGAAAATTCACTATATGAAGCAACATCGAGCTCTGTTTCCACATAAGCATTCCTTGCAGTTGGTTTGCCACATTACTTACCTTATTTGAAAAGATGCAAAATATTGAGCTGAGGTCAAACTCCTTGGTGTAGTGAATGTAGCATACCTAAACTTAAACAATGATAGACTGCACAGAAAATGTGAAACGAACATAAGCTATCTTAGAAACAAAGAGAAGAATATTTTAATTCATAGGAAGATTTGCATTTATATAACACCTCATCACATTGGTCCAAAATGTTTGGAAGTGCTTCATGTATATTGAATTACTTTGAAGTGCCCTAACTGTCGGCAGACATGTTGCACACAGTACGATTCCACAAATAGCAAGGAGATGGGACCAGTTCATCTATCAGCACCGTGGGAGACTCGGCTGCACAGAAATGCAGTTGTTATAGGGGATTCGATAGTCAGGGAGATGGACAGGCGTTTCTGCAACCGCCGACATGAGTCTCGAATGGTGTATTGCCTCCCTGGTGCCAGAGTAAAGGACATCACTGAGAGGGTGCAGGACATTTTGAGGGGGGAAGGGGAACAGCCAGAAGTTGTGGTCCATGTGGGAACCAATGACATAGGAAGGAAAAGGGTTGAAGTCCTGCAGTCAAAGTTTCAGGAGTAAGGATGAAGTTAAAAAGCAGGACCTTAAAGGTAGCATTCTCTGGATTATTCCCAGTGCCATGTGCTAGTGAATATAGGAATAGTAGGATAAGACAGGTTAATGCGTGGCTGGAGAAATGGTGCAGGAGGGAGGGCTTCAGATTCCTGAAGCATTGGGACCAGTTCTGGGGCAGGAGGGATCTGTTCAAGATGGACGCATTCCACCGCAGCAGAGCTGGGATTAATGTCCTTGCAGGGAGATTAACTAGTCCTGTGAGGGAGGGTTTAAACTAATTTGGCAGGGGGATGGGAACCAGGATGAAACATCAGAGAGGAGAAACAAGGTGCCACAGAGGACGGGGAGGGATAAGTTGCACAAGAGTAAAGAATAGGTCAGAAATAGGAGGGATCAGACAGGGGGCAAATGTGAGGCAGTCTAAGATGAGTTTGGAGTGCACGTGTGTAAATTCACGTAGTGAGGTAAATAAGGTTGGTGAGCTGCAGGCTCAAGTCGCCAAATGGGACTATGATATAGTGGCAATAATAGAAACCTGTCTCAAAGAAGGGGAGGATTGAGTACTTAATATTCCTGGCTGTAAGGTATTCAGGAAAGATAGGGAAGGAAAGAAAGGAGGTGGGGGACAGTATTGATCAAAGAAACTATTATAGCACTGGAAAGGGATGATGTAGTTGAGGGGTCAAAGACAGAATCTATTTGGTTACAATTAAGGAACAATTGAGGTACTATTAGGCTACTGGGTGTATACTGTAGGCCACCAAGTAATGGCAAGGGGGACTTCAATTATTCCAATATAGACTGGGACAGTAACAGAGTAAAGGGCAAAGAGGGGGAGGAATTCCTGAAATGTGTACAAGAGAACTTTCTGAAACAGTGTGTTTCTAGCCCAATGAGGATGGAAACGATGCTGGATCCAGTTCTGGGGAATGTAGTGGGGCAGGTGGAGTATGCTTCAGTGGGGGAGCATTTGGGGAATAGTGATCATGATATCATTAGAATAGTTATGGAAAAGAACAAGGAACAATCAAATGTGAAAATACTTAACTGGAGAAGGGCTAATTTCAGTGGGTTAAAAAGGGGTCATGCCCAGGTGGATTGGAATCAAAAATTGGTAGGCAAAACAGTAATTGAACAATGGGAGGCCTTCAAGAAGGAGATGGTTCGGGTACAGAGTAGACACATTCCTACCAAGGGGAAAGGAAGGGCATAAAACTAGAGCTCCCTGGATGACTAAAGATGTAGAGATTAAAATGAAACAGGGATAAACCTGGCAATTACAGGCCAGTCAGCCTAACATCCATGGTGGGGAAACTTTTAGAGACAATAATCCGGGACAAAATTAATTGGCACTTGGAAAAGTATGGACTGATAAATGAAAGTCAGGATGGATTTATTAAAGGAAAATCGTGTTTGACAAACTTGATTGAGTTTTTTGATGAAGTAACAGAGAGGGTTGATGAGGGTAGTGTGGTTGATGTTATGTATATGGACTTTCAAAAGGCATTTGATAAAGTACCACATAAAAGGCTTGTTAGCAAAATTAAAGCCCATGGGGTTAAAGGGACAGTAGCAGTGTGGATACAAAATTGGCTAGGGGACAGAAAGCAGAGAGTAGTGGTGAACGGTTGTTTTTCAGACTGGAGGGAAGTATACAGTGGTGTTCCCCAGGGATCAGTATTAGGACCACTGCTCTTTTTGATATATATTAATGACCTGGACTTGGGTATAAGGGGCATAATTTAAAAGTCTGCAGATAACACAAAACTTGGGAATGTAGTAAACAATGTGGAAGATAGTAACAAACTTCAGGAGGACATAGACAGACAGGTGAAATGGCTAGACAAATGGTAGATGAAATTTAATGCAAAGAAGTGTGAAGTGATGCATTTTGGTAGGAAGAATGAGGAGAGGCAATATAAACTAAATGGTACAATTTTAAAGAGGGTGCAGGAACAGAGAGACCTGGGGGTTCACGTACACAAATCTTTGAAGGTGGCAGGACAAGTTGAAAAGGCTGTCAAATAGCATATGGGATCCTGGGCTTTATTAATAGAGGCATAGAGTGCAAAAGCAAGGAAGTTATGCTAAACCTTTATAAACCACTGGTTAGGCCTCAACTGGAGTATTGTGTTCAATTCTGGGCACCACACTGTAGGAAGGATGTCAAGGCCTTAGAGAGGGTGCAGAAGAGATTTACTAGAATGGTACCAGGGATGAGGGACTTCAGATATGTGGAGAGACTGGAGAAGCTGGGATTGTTCTCCTTAGAACAGAGAAGGTTAAGGGGAGATTTGATAGAGGTGTTCAAAATCATGAACGGTTTTGAGAGAGTGAATAAGGAGAAACTGTTTCCAGTGGTCGAAGGGTCAGTAACCAGAGGACACAGATTTAAGGTGATCGGCAAAAGAGCCAGAGGCGACATGAGCAAACATTTTATTTTTACGCAGCGAGTGGTAATGATCTGGAATGCACTGCCTGAAAGGGCGGTGGTAGCAGATTGAATAGTAACTTTCAAAAGGGAATTGGATAAATACTTGAAGGGAAAAAATTTACAGGGCTACAGGGAAAGAGCAGGGGAATGGGACTAATTGGAAAGCTCTTTCAATGAGCTGGCACAGGCATGATGGGCCAAATGGCCTCCTCCTTAGCTGAACCTACTATGATAAATGGATCATCACATAGTTTGTGGAGGAAGAATTAACGTTGATGTGCACCCCCAATCGAAAAGCCAAGCAGACTCAATCCAAATGTCGTGCCTAAGACAAGACACAGTGGGCCGTGTAGCGCCCGTTGTTACGGCGCTAGGTGGCCTCTCGAACAGCCAAGATGGCGTCTTTGCTCCGCATGCACGTTTCCAGTGTGACGTACGCCCGACGCCACCTTGTTATAGGAGTTAGAGCATGCCCAAATACTGAACGCCGGAATCATGTAAAGTAAGGAGAAAATGGATGCAATCAGTGTGCAATGTTGATTTAAAGTGATAGACACCATTTTGGCACTTAATGCTCAGTCTAAACCACGGCCATCTGAACGTGTCTTAGAGTGCCTGGAGGACCCCAGCACTGTTATTTAAAGGGACCATGCAGAATTTTCAGGTTAGTCGCTGGATTATTGCTTCTGGCTGCCAATACATTTGTAACTGTTTTTGGGACATAGCCTAACATTTAGAGCCAGGATGTGCAGGAGTGAAGTTAAGAAACGCTTCTACACGCAAAGGATGGGAGAAGTTTGGAACGCTCTTCTGCAAACAGCAGTTAATGCTAGCTCAATTGTGAATTCTAAATCTATGATTGATAGATTTTATGAACCAAGGGTATTAAGGGATATGGGGCTAAGGCGGGTATATGGAATTAGGTCACAGGTCCAGCATGATCTCATTGAATGGCGGAACAGGCTTGAGGGGCTAAATGCCACTGCCATTTGCTGCCTCCTGTTATGCGCCACCTTCTGCAAGAAAGCGGGACTTGTATCTGGACGATGTACCTGTCATGGTTGAATAGCTGGCAGTGTGTGTGACCTGTGAGTTATAGGTGGGCAGCTTGCAACAGTCGTAATGTGTAAGGGTGAGAGGAAGCATCTGATTGGAAGAGTTGAGTACTGATTGAAAGAGTTTGTTGGTATGTGGGTGATGGGGGTGTAGTGTGTGGTGCAGTGGATGCGGCTGGTGGTGCAGTTGGAAGGAGATGCCACTTGACAGTTGACCTCACTCACCTTGACCACACTGCATCCCTGTTCTTGGCGCTATGCGCCTGGCATTGCCTTTGTCCCCCGCTGCCTCCCACTGCCTTTTGGATATATGTCTGGAGGGCCTCTTGCCCCCCCCCCCACCCCCACATTCCCACTGTGGATATAGGATGTCCCTTCTTCTGTCCACCTCTTGCACCAAGGCTTCTAGTGCATCAGCAGAGAACTTTGGTGCATGCACTCTCGCAGGCCTGGTACCAACTCAGATCGGCAGATTGGTGAAATCTGGCATGCAGATTGGAGGATGTGGGATTTAGTAGTGCCCAACCTTTATTCAATGTTTTAACACAACTCATCAGTGTGTAAACAAAGGGACGGGACCTGCATCTGTGATTTACGTGTGTGATGTCTGATCTCCATTCAGATTCCATGCAGACAGCAAACTTATTTTTAGCAAATAACAGGTACCAGCTACCTTTAAGAGATTTTAAGAGACACCTCCCTTTAAGAGATTGGGGCTCCCCTGCTGGTGGATAGTACAAATTGCAATGAATTGACGAGCAATGCCTGGATTTCAACGCAGATTGACGGTGAGTACTTAGACTGGACAAAATCCTCGTCCTGCCTGCGCAGGGGCCATTGGGCGCATGTTAATAGCGGATCATATTACCTACGCCCAATAATAGGCCCTATTGAATTTTTCCCCCTTTCTGTACTAGAACATAAAAGATAAAGAGCGTGTATAAAGACCTCAGGTCGAGTATTGTGTGTTGCGTTGGGCTCCATATTGTAGGAAGGATATTAAGGCTTTAGAGAGGTTACAACACAGATTCAGCAGGTGCTGCCCGGTATGAGGAAATACAAAATACAAAGAAAGAAAAAATAGGTCTTTTTTTTGTTAGAATGACCCAGAACATGTGGCAATATGATAGATATGATTAAAATTTGGAAAGGATGGGACAGGGTAGATAGAAGTAGACTATTTCTAAGAACGAGGGGCCATAGATACAAGATTTAATACAAGAGATTTAGAACAGAGAGCAGGAGAAATGTTTTCACACAGAGTTGTGAGGCTGTGGAATACTCTTCCGGGTTAGTGATAGAGGCAGAAACTATGTCAACATTCAAGATGGGATTAGATAGGTAGATGAAGCAAAAGGGGTTGAAGGGAGATGGGAACTGGGCGGGTAAATGTGATTCGAAGCATTTGCTCGCTTGGAAGGTAATGCTGACAGGGGCTGGTCGGGTTAAATGGCCTGTTTCTGTGTTGTAACTTCTATGCTTCACATTTCATGTGGTTCTGCTGAATACTATAGGAAGCAATTACTGTATCAAAGGACTGATACAAGGTCAGGCTATTTAGAGCTGATATTTTAACAGCAAGAAAATAAAATATACCAGAGATGAAACAGTTGGAAGAGCATTAAATGAACAGCATGTGCTGTGTGTTTTATTATTTTAGTATATTCAATCAGCCCCAATAGCCAGCATTTATCTGAATATGACGACTTACATTGCCATTTGCTACACCATGTTATATGGGCCATACATGGATGACCATTTGTGAATTTAGTTCCTTGATTCCTTTCTCGTGAGCAACTGGCAGTAAATCCTCCACTAGACTCCTTTGCAACTGAGATGAGGTTTCAGCAGGTGAGGGTGAGCACCAGCTTGAACCTCAGCTGCTGAAGATGAATATTCCTTTGTGTTTTGACGTACTCGTTGTAACATCTACGCATTACGCCAGCCCACTCTTTTAACTTGCTTTAGCATGACCTTTGGAGGCCAGACTTCCCACATGGAGCTCCACAGGGTAGTCCCTGGGCGCATGACAGAGAGCAGCATTGATCCTGAACTGAAAGGAGGCACAGTGCGAGAGAGAATGAACATCCTTTGGAATCCTTCAGCTGCACGACAGTCACAATTGCCCATTTTTGTAGCCTGTACCGATCCATTTCAGACATTGGTCAAACGCCACTGTAACAAGAACAGAACGAGTGTATGCAAAATAGGGGCCTGTTGTACATTGAATCTGTGAATCAACAAAGCACCACAACTTAAGTATGGTGGACACTCAGTATGCAGGAACAGAGAGCTGGTAAAGGTCCAGACAGCCGGGAGGACATTTAAAGGTGTCAATGTACTCAGCTGACAGTGATAGAATTTCTGTGGATCTCCAGTAATTGTAAGGTAACTACTAGGTGCAAAGAGCTGTTTTTTCACTAGAAAACCCACCGTCAAGTGTGTTTCAGGATTGGTATCGTTGTCATGAGCAAAGGCACAATTGTTGCTTTGATGGAGAATTGAATCAAAGCTGATGGACAATATCACCATCACATTTGTGCATCTATATAAAGGGAAAAGAGCCCCTTAAAATCCTGGAACCCTCTTCAGTTTTCTGCTCATCATGGGGCTGTGGGCCATAGGAATTCCATGAGAATTATTCTCAAGTAATCACCGGCCAGAGGCTTTCAAAGAACTTGCAGAGATACTAAAAGAATTTTATACTTTCTTTTCCTTTAAATAATTAACCGAGTTACTATACAGTGTAGGTTTGGTTATTGTACCTTCTTAGTATCTTGTAGATCAGTCTACTTTTACATATAATAAACAGAGTTTATGTTTCAGGTCAATGACCTTTTGTCAGAACTAGTTATCTGATCAAAGGTCATCGACCTGAAACGTTAACTCTGTTTCTTTCTCCACAGATGCTGCCTCACTTGCTGAGTATTTCCAGCATTTTCTGTTTTTATTTCCTATTTCCAGCATCCGCAGTATTTTGCTTTTGATTTAGTGTTTAATTCACGGCCACTTCTCTCCCAGGAATGCCCACCTTGAAGAAGTTCTGCTCTTCTCTCCGACGGGATTTCCGGTTGTCTCTTTTACCTTCATTGTTTTGTTTCCCTTCTTGTCATTGGTCAGGTATCTACTAAAACTCACTTTCACAGCCACATCCCTTTCCTCAGCAACTGTCTCTGGCTCCGACTTATTCCACGTGGATTCCAACTTAAATTCCACCCTTCGTGTTTCGAATCCACACATGATTGCAGATATCTCCATGATATTCAGCGTTCCTCGAACCACTGCTCTCGCCATTTCCTGAGAGTCACGCTGAACGCCATGCGTTGCCACATGCACGCTCTCGACCTCTCTACTTCAGAGTTGTCCTGGTCTGCAGTTCCATTTCATCCTTTCCCTCACCCGGCAGTTCTGACCTGAAACGTTAATTCTGTTTCTTTCTTCACAGATGCTGCCGGATTTATAGAATCATAGAATGGTTACAGCACAAAAGGAGGCCATTTGGCCCATCGAGCCCATGACAGTTCTTTGTAAGAGCAATCCAGTTAGTCCCACTCCCCTGCTCTCTCCCAGTAGCCCTTTTGAAAGCTATTATTGAATCTGCCTCCACCACCCTTTCAGGCAGTGCATTCCAGATCATAACCACTCGCTGCGTAAAAAAGTTTTTCCTCATGTCACCTTTGGTTCTTTTGCCAATCACCTTAAATCTGTGTCCTCTGGTTCTCGACCCTTCCGCCAATGGGAACAGTTTCTCTTTACTTACTTTATCTAAACCCGTCATAATTTTGAACACTTTTATCAAATCTGAGTATTTCCAGCATTTTCTGTTTTTATTTCTTTAAAGAATAAGGTGGTCATGATTTAATATGATCCAAACTGAATGTAATTCTCCAGTCCTCTTGGCTTTATGCTGATACCTGCACTGTGCCAGTTCACGTGCTGGGAAATATTAAGTTATGTTTACCTGGTGACTCGCAATTTCCAGTTTCAATCAACACAAGATTTGCATCAGCAATTTCTACCAGCTTGAAGCAAACTTCCTGCATTGCAGTGACTGATAAAAAACACACACACAAGCATGAATTTGCATTGGTTAGATAAAGCACTCATTTATCAGCATGCTTCTACAAGAGCAGAACTGTCACACTTCACAGAAGTAGTTTTGTTCTTTTATTAGAACAGAGCTATGATGCCAGAGATATATCTAAAATTTGTTTATATATATAATGGTCATAAACACATTAATATTTGCCTGTACAGATTGTAAGGGGTTTTGTTTCAGAGGCTTATCGTAGGTCAGCCAGTTATGTTTTCCTGAGCTGCCCTGCCCGCTGTGCGGTTTCAAATCGCTTTCCCCTTCCTGATTCTGAGCTCAGGACTTATTGAGTGGTAATAAGGACAGACGAACAGACCAGTGGATTGGTGCAAGGAAAACCAATGTTTATTAATAAGAAAACTAAAACTACAAGGTAAACAGTATTATACAGAAGATAAAAGGAATCGCAATGGATGCAATACAGTCTTACACTTAACGGGGTGGAAGAAACGGACACATCGAGGGAAAATTCTAAAATCACAATTTTAGCAATACCCCTTTAACTCCCACCCTTACACCTAGCTAGGTTGTCTTGTGGCGGCCAGAAAGAAATAATGCTCACCGTGAAACAGATGAAAAGGCCTGGCCCCTGTGTCCTGCTGCTGTCGTCGACATGTGGTTGCGATGTTTACTGGACGGCCTTCCTTCTTGGTTGCTGGCAGGCAAGCAGGACACTGGACCGAGGCGAAGAGAGAAAGAGAGCGAGAGGTCTGGGACGCCCCCAGTTATACCCTCCCGGTAATGGGTTATTTTCGCGCCTCATCAGTTTGCTCCATTGTCCGATTTGGGCGTGAAAACGTAAGACAAAAGGGGTCCCGATCTTGGCCCATTTACATTAATGGCCGGTACCTGTACTGATCTGTTCCATAACTGCTTTCCATTGTTCCGAATGTTCCTTAATGGGCTACCTTTAGTCCTGGGATTACTCCTGCTCGAATTTTGATGTGTAGACCGGCAACGTTGATGGCTTGCCTCAGGGCGTGAATGCAACTGCATTGTTCAAAGAGCCCTGTCTGAAACACGGAGCCTGCCAAGCTGTTAGAGAATGCTGCAGGCCTTTGGCCATGTGTCTGACCGCAGCCATTTTGAAAGACCCTGGATTTTTTAAAACACGATCACACCGGGGTTTCTTTAATAACTCCAATAAATTTTCAGGGGCGGGGGGGGGGTGGGGGGGTTACATGTGAAATTTTGCGAAGCCCTTCAGTCCAGATGTCACCACTATGAGAGACTCAGTTTCCAACAGTAAAGCCAGGATTCTGGATGGTTAATAGAGCAATCCTCTTTGAAGGGAGTGTGTCAAATGTTATTGTTTGCAAAACACTCAACATGATTTATATCAAAATATGTCATGTCAAAAAATCAGATATTTACTGGTGGGTCTCCTGTTGGAGTTCTCGCGGGTAGTCTGGAACACAGGCGTCTTGTTTAGCTGTTAAGAGAGAGATAAGATGAGGCACAGATCTCGAACCAATAACTAGTTTATTTCAATAAAAATACATGAATAAAAAGTACACAGTTTTTATGGTGGTTTATGAACAGATGCAACTTGCTTTCTCTCTAACCATGAATCCTAAGGCAGAAGACCGTTTACTCCAGTTCAACCCTTTGAAGCTAAGCTGGCTCAAGCTTTTAAAGTATCTTTTTGCTGCTGGCTGCAAAATTCGCTGAGAGAGTGATCCTTTGTGAAATGTGGGTAGACAACATACCTCTAATGATTTAATTAAACCAGGATGGCTATTCATCACTGTTGAATGAAAACAATCTCCATCATAGTCTAAGATGCTTCTCAATGAATGTGATGATTCCAGTTAACTGAAGGTTTCCCATTGGTTATAGATTCATCATCTTGCATAAGTAAACAGTATTGACTTCAATCTGTCTAGAGTTGAACTGCTGTGATTCCCCTCTCCCCCCCACACCTTGAGAAATCATGTATGACACAAACTTCACCCCTTCCATGCTGATCCTAGCAGCAGAGAAACACATTGAGTTGAAAAGGGATCTGCTCCAGGTGGATTGGAATCAAAGATTGGCAGGTAAAACAGTAAATGGCCTTCAAAGGGGAGATAGTTCAGGTACTGAGAAGGAACTGAGAGGGTGGACTCAATCGGTTTCTTTCCCGACCAGACGGTTGATGCCATTTGGCAGAATGTCTCGTCGCCGGAACTGACCAACAGGCACCAGGATGTAGCCTGGATGGCAGTGAGAAAGGCCCTCCCAGTGCAGTCCTTCCAACACCCATGGAATCTCAGTGCCACCACGAGTTGCTCTCGAGGCTGCGGCGGGGAGGAGACCATCTTCCACCTCCTGATGGGCTGCCCCTTTGCGCAGAAGGTGTGGAGAGTGATGCAATTCAGTAACACAGGACTCTGTGCTCAACGGGCTGTTCCCCGGGACACACACCGAGAGAGATATCACCTGCTGCTGGAAGACCATCAACTCAGTGAAGGAGGCCCTTTGGTCCACCCGAAACCTGCTGGTCTTCCAGCTGAAGGAGCTGTCCACGACCGAGTGTTGCCGACTGGCACACTCCGAGGTGCAGGAGTACGTACTGTGGGACGCATTGAGGCGAGGTGCGGCCTACTCAAAGGCTCTATGGGGAAATTCCACCGTGTATATTGTACACCATGAGTCATAAAAAATACTGTGTTTGAATTGTAATAATGAGATTGCTTTGTGTACTATCTGTAGTGTTTTGGTTTAAATTGTATGGTTTTGATTTTACATTGAACTGTGTGTATCCTTAAATTCTATGCAATAAAGTATATTTTGAAATAAAAAAATAGTTTGGATACAGACTAGATGCATTCCAACGGGGGGAAAGGAAGGGCATCCAACGCTAGAGCTCCCTGGATGACTAAATATATAGAGATTAAAGTGAAACAGAAAAAGGAGGCTTATTATAAATGTCAAGTGCATAATTCAGTAGTGAACCAAGCTGAATACAAAGAGGAGAAACGGAAAAGTAAATAAGAAGGGCAAAGAGAGTAGATGAATATGAGAATATATTAGCAGGTAACAAAAAAAATAAAAAACTCTCGATATATATTGATGACCTGGACATGGGCATAATTTCACAGTTTGCAGATGACACGAAACTCGGAAATATAGTAAACAGTCAGGAGGATAGTAACAGACTTCAGGAGAACATAGACAGACTGGTGAAATGGGCAGACACATGGCAGATGAAATTTAACTCAGAGAAGTGTGAAAAGATGCATTTTGGTAGGAAGAATGAGGAGAGGCAATATAAACGAAATGGTACAATTTTAAAGGGGGCGCAGGAACAGAGAGACCTGGATGAGTAGGTATACAAATCTTCAAAAGTGGCAGGACAAGTTGAGAAGGCTGTTAAAAAAGCATATGGGATCGTGGGCTTTATTAATAGAGGCATAGAGTACAAAAGCAAGGAAGTTATGCTAAACCTTTATAAAACACTGGTAAGGCCTCAACTGGAGTATTGTGTTCAATTCTGGGCACTGCACTTTAGGAAGGATGTCAAGGCCTTAGAGAGGGTGCAGAAGAGATTTACTAGAATGGTACCAGGGATGAGGGACTTCAGTTACGTGGAGAGACTGGAGAAGCTGGGATTGTTCTCCTTAGAACAAATAAGGTTAAGGGGAGATTTGATAGAGGTGTTCAAAATCATGAACGGTTTTGACAGAGTTTATAACGAGAAACTGTTTCCAGTGGCAGAAGGGTTGGTAACCAGAGGACACAGATTTAAGGTGATCGGCAAAAGAGTCAGAGGCAACACGAGGAAACATCTTTTTACGCAGCGAGTTGTTATGATCTGGAATGCAGTGCCTGAAAGGGTGGTGGAAGCAGATTCAATAATAACTTTCAAAAGGGAATTGGATAAATACTTGAAGGGAAAAAATTTACAGGGCATGGTGGACTGAATGGCCTCCTCCTGTGCTGTACCTACTATGATACTATAATGCTATAACATAAAAGGGAACCCAAAAGTCTTTTAGAAATATATAAATAGTAATAGGGCAGTCAAAGGAATGATGGGGCTGATTAGGGCCCAATAAGGAGATCTTCTTGTGGAGGTGAAGGGTGTGGTTGAGATACTAAATGAGTACTTTGCATCTGTCTTTACTAAAGAAGATGCTGCTGCCAATGTCACAGTAAAGGAGGAGATGGAAGAGAAATTGGATAGGATAAAAATAAAGAGGAGGTACTTAAAAGGTTGGCAGTGCTCAAAGTAGAAAGTAGAAAAGTCACCCTGTCCAGCTGGGATGTTCAAAAAAGGGGAGAGAGATAAACCCGGCAATTACAGACCAGTCAGCGGTGGTGGAAAAACTTTTAGAGACAATAATCCGGGACAAAATTAATTGGCACTTGGAAAAGCATGGACTAATGAAAGTCAGCACGGATTTATTAAAGGAAAACCATGTTTCACTAACTTGATTGAGTTCTTTGATGAAGTAACGGAAAGGTTTGATGAGGGTATTGCGGTTGATATGTATATAGACTTTCAAAAGACTTTTGATAAAGTATCACTTAAGAGACATGTTAGCAAAATTTAAGCCCATGGGATTAAAGGGGCAGTTGCTGCGTGGATACAAAATTGGCTAAGAGACAGAAAGCAGAGAGTAGTGGTGAACGGTTGTTTTTCAGACTGGAAAGAAGTATACAGTGGTGTTCCCCAGGGGTCAGTGATGGGACCTCTGCTCTTTTTGATATATATTAATGACCTGGACTTGGGTATGAAGGGCATAATTTCAAAGTCTGCAGATAACACGAAACTCGGAAATGTAGTAAACAATGAGGAGGATATTACAGACTTCAGGAGGACATAGACAGACTGGTGAATTGGGCAAGACACATAGCAGATGAAATTTAACCCAGAGAAGTGTGAAGTGATTCATTTTGGCAGGAAGAATGAGGAGAGGCAATATAAACTAAACGGTACAATTTTAAAGAGGGTGCAGGAAGAGAGAGACCAGGAGGTGTATGTGCACAAGTCTTTGAAGGTGGCAGGACAAATTGAGAAGGCTGTTAAAAAGGCATACAGGATCCTTGGCTTTATAAATAGAGGCATAGAGTACAAAAGCAAGGAAGTCATGTTAAGCTTTTATAAAACACTGGTTCGGCCCCAGCTGGAGTGTTGTGTCCAATTCTGGGCACCACACTTTAGGAAGGATGTCAAGGCCTTAGAGAGGGTGCAGAGATTTACTAGAATGGTACCAGGGATGAAAGACTTCAATTATGTGGAGAGACTGGAGAAACTAGGGTTGTTCTCCCTAGAACAGACAAGGTTAAGGGGAGACTTGCTAGAGGTGTTCAAAATCATGAAAGGTTTTGATAGAGTAAATGAAAAACTGTGTCCAGTGGCAGAAGGGTCGGTAACCAGAGGACACAGATTTAAGGTAATTGGCAAAAGAAGCAGAGGCGAGATGAGGGAAAAAAATTTACGCAGTGAGTTGTTATGATCTGGAATGCAGTGCCTGAAGGGGTGGTGGAAGCAGATTCAATAATAACTTTCAAAAGGGAACTGAATAAATACTTGAAGTGGAAAAATTTGCAGGGTGGTGGGGAAAGAACAGGGGAATGGGACTAATTGGATAGCTCTTTCAAAGAGCCGGCACAGGCACGATGGGCCGAATGGCCTCCTTCTGTGCTGTATCATTCTATGATTATAAGTTAAGAAAAATCCAACAAAGGCACCGCAGGAAAAATTTATTTTGCCACAGTCAGCATCTGTAAAGAGAAGGCAGGTTAATGTTTTGGATGCTGCAAAGACTCCATCCCTTTCTCAGTTGCATTTATTCTGATGACAAGTTTGTTTATATGTGATTGATTTAATAGAAAAAGGTTTAAATAAAAATTAACGGAATATTACCGTCTGCATAGTTGCCAGAATCATTGTCAGAGGAGCTGAGTGGAGCTAATCTAGGTGTCAGTTTATACTGCATGGCTGCTAAACAGTGACACAAGAAGAGTCACACTTACTCCACATTGTTTCACCTTTGTAATTGGTGCTTAGCCGACAGGAGAGTGGAGCTCGCTTTGGAGGCCCTGGACCTCGACCTCCCCCCTTTCACTGTAATTATGATCCACTGGTCCCTGTTTATCTCAAAGGGGCTGGAATACAAAGGGGAGGAAATTATGTTCCAGTTTTATAGAGCTCTGGTCAGGCCCCATCTGGAGTACTGCATTCGGTTTTGGGCACCGCACCTCAGGAAGGATATATTGGCTTTGGAGGGGGTTCAGTGCAGTTTCACCAGAATGATACTGGGGGCTAGAGGGTTAAATTATGAGGAAAAGTTGCATAAACATGTCTTGTATTCCCTTGAACATAGAAGGCTGAGGGGTGATCTAATCCCAGTATTTAAAAAGTTAAAAGGATTCAATAGGGTATAGAGAAACTGTTCCCACTGGTGGGGGAAATCAAGAATGGGGGCATAATCTTGACATTAGAGCTTGGCTATTCAGGAGTGAAATCGGGAAGAATCTTTTCAAATAAATGGTAGTGGAAATCTGGAACTCTTACCCCCTGCAACCCCTGGCCAAAAAAAAAGGCTGTGGATGCTGTTAAACTTGGAACTTGGAAGACTCAGATCTATAGATTTTTGTTAGGTAAGGGTATCAAGGGATATGAAGCAAAGATAGGTAAATGGAGTTGTGGTACAGATCAGCCATGATCTAACTGAATGGCGGAGCAGGCTCAAGGGGCTGAATGGAAGACTCCTGTTCCTATGTTCCTATTTTGGAGGGCCAATAGAAAGAGGCACTTGTTGTCCAACCTCTGCACTCAGGATTGAGCGTTAGGTCCTGGAGACATGGTATTTGCCTGGTTTATATCATATGTCATCAGCAGCGGGCGACTGTGCTCCTGAGGCCAAAAGTACGCTATTAACATTAAAGTCTCCACTCTGAAGTTGAGAAGACCGAGCCACACCATGCCTCATCAACACATGATTTTCTAATGTTTAAAGGATCCAGGAGGAGAGTCCACTCTTTCCAATCATCAAAATTTGAAGGTTATACAACTGGCTAAGAGTTTTTGGCAGGCTTGGCCTTGGCTCAATGGTAGACTATCACCCAAGTCAGAAGGTCATGGGTTCAATCCCCACTCCAGGACTTGCACACAATCTCATTAAACTGAGGCCATTTGCTCTCTCAGGTGGCCGTAAAAGACTGCATGGCAGTATTTGAAGAGCAGGGGAGTTCTCCCGTGTCCTGCCAATATTTCTCCTCAAGCAGCAGCACTAAAAACAGATTATCTGGTCATCATCTCATTGCTGTTTGCGGGACCTTGCTGTGTGCAATTTGCTTGCCGCTTTTCTCTACATCACAACAGTGACTGCACTTCAAAAGTAACTCATTGGCTGTGAAATACTTCTGGATATCCGAAGGTTGTGAAAGGCGCTATGTAATGCAAGTCCTATTTTATGTATGTGCTGCAGCCAATGTGCATCATTCTTGGAAGTCTTGCCATCAGCTCAAAGTTCAGCACTAATATGAACGCTTGTGGAATTGGGGTATGAACAGCACATTAGAGACAGAAATTTTCTCGAGGGCATGGAAGGGGGAGGCCGGGGCACAGGTGCCTGAGGTTGGGGGTGGGTGTGAAAAGGGGGAGTCGAGGGTGTCCAGGAGTTGGGGGGGGGGATGCGAGGGTGCCAGGGTGGGGGGGGAAGAGTGAGGGTGTGGGGGGGGAGGGGAGGGTGTAGGGGGGGAGGGGAGGGTGTAGGGGGGGAGGGGAGGGTGTAGGGGGGGAGGGGAGGGTGTAGGGGGGGAGGGGAGGGTGTAGGGGGATGAGGGTGCAGGCGGGGTTATGAGGGAGCATGGGAGGTGTGAGGTCGCAGGGGGGAAGTGAAGATGCGGGAGGAGTGAGGGAGTGGGTGCGGGGGTGAGAGAGCAGAGGGGAGAGTGTGGGGTGGTTGAGAGTGCAGGGGGGAGTGAGGGAACGGGGAGGGGGGGGGAGTGAGGGAACGGGGAGGGGGGGGGGAGTGAGGGAACGGGGAGGGGGGGGGAGTGAGGGAACGGGGAGGGGGGGGGAGTGAGGGAACGGGGGGGGGGGGGGGAGTGAGGGAACGGGGAGGGGGGGGGAGTGAGGGAACGGGAGGGGGGGGAGTGAGGGAACGGGGAGGGGGGGGGGGGAGTGAGGGAACGGGGAGGGGGGGGGAGTGAGGAACGGGGAGGGGGGGGGAGTGAGGGAACGGGGAGGGGGGGGGAGTGAGGGAACGGGGAGGGGGGGGGAGTGAGGGAACAGGGAGGGGGGGGAGTGAGGGAACAGGGAGGGGGGGAGTGAGGGACAGGGAGGGGGGGGGGAGTGAGGGAACAGGGAGGGGGGGGGGAGTGAGGGAACAGGGAGGGGGGGGGGGAGTGAGGGAACAGGGAGGGGGGGGAGTGAGGGAACGGGGGAGGGGGGGGGAGTGAGGGAACGGGGAGGGGGGGAGTGAGGGAACGGGGAGGGGGGGGGAGTGAGGGAACGGGGAGGGGGGGGGAGTGAGGGAGCGGGGGGGGGGGGGGGGGGGAGTGAGGGAGCGGGGAGGAGTGAGGGAGCGGGGAGGGTGCGAGGGAGGGTGCGAGGGTGCCAACATTATGAGCCTGATCTCCATGCGTCCCCACTCCCCAGATTCCCCGGACCCCACCCTGCTCCCCGGTGCCCCAGATGCCCCGCTCCCCAGGTTCCCCACTCCCCGGGTACCCCACTCCCCGGGTACCCCACTCCCCAGGTTCCCCATTCCCCGGGTATCCCCGCTCCCCAGGTTCCCCATTCCCCGGGTATCCCCGCTCCCCATTCCCCGGGTGCCCCCGCTCCCCCTGCCCCAGGTTCCCCATTCCCCGGGTATCCCCGCTCCCCATTCCCCGGGTACCCCGCTCCCCATTCCCGGGTATCCCCGCTCCCCATTCCCCGGGTATCCCCGCTCCCCATTCCCCGGGTTCCCCATTCCCCGGGTATCCCCGCTCCCCCTTCCCCAGGTTCCCCATTCCCCGGGTATCCCCATTCACCGGGTATCCCCGCTCCCCCGGTACCCAGCTCCCAGGTTCCCCATTCCCCGGGTATCCCCGCTCCCCATTCCCCGGGTATCCCCGCTCCCCAGGTTCCCCATTCCCCGGGTATCCCCGCTCCCCATTCCCCGGGTGCCCCCGCTCCCCCTGCCCCAGGTTCCCATTCCCCGGGTATCCCCGCTCCCCATTCCCCAGGTACCCTGCTCCCCAGGTTCCCCATTCCCCGGGTATCCCCGCTCCCCATTCCCCGGGTACCCCGCTCCCCAGGTTACCCATTCCCGGGTATCCCCGCTCCCCATTCCCCGGGTATCCCCGCTCCTCCTGCCCCAGGTTCCCCATTCCCCGGGTATCCCCGCTCCCCCTTCCCCAGGTTCCCCATTCCCCGGGTATCCCCATTCCCCGGGTATCCCCGCTCCCCCGGTACCCAGCTCCCCAGGTTCCCCATTCCCCGGGTATCCCCGCTCCCCATTCCCCAGGTACCCCGCTCCCCAGGTGACCCATTCCTCGGGTAACCCGCTCCCCAGGTTACCCATTCCCCGGGTATCCCCGCTCCCCATTCCCCAGGTACCCCGCTCCCCAGGTTACCCATTCCTCGGGTAACCCGCTCCCCAGGTTACCCATTCCCCGGGTATCCCCGCTCCCCCTGCCCCAGGTTCCCCATTCCCCGGGTGTCCCCGCTCCCCCTGCCCCAGGTTCCCTATTCCCCGGGTATCCCCGCTCCCCATTCCCCGGGTACCCCGCTCCCCAGGTTACCCATTCCTCGGGTAACCCGCTCCCCAGGTTACCCATTCCCCGGGTATCCCCGCTCCCCCTGCCCCAGGTTCCCCATTCCCCGGGTGTCCCCGCTCCCCCTGCCCCAGGTTCCCTATTCCCCGGGTATCCCCGCTCCCACTCCCCGGGTATCCTGCTCTCCCTGCCTCGGTTAGCCCATTCCCCGGGTGCCACACTCCACGTTCCCCACTCCCCATTGGCCGGGTCTCCCCATTCCCCGGGTTCCCACTCCCTATTCCCGGGTATCCCCATTCCCCGGGTCTCCCCATTCCCCGGGTCTCCCCATTCCCCATTCCCCGGGTCTCCCCATTCCCCATTCCCCGGGTCTCCCCATTCCCCATTCCCCGGGTCTCCCCATTCCCCATTCCCCGGGTCTCCCCATTCCCCATTCCCCGGGTCTCCCCATTCCCCATTCCCCGGGTCTCCCCATTCCCCATTCCCCGGGTCTCCCCATTCCCCATTCCCCGGGTCTCCCCATTCCCCATTCCCCGGGTCTCCCCATTCCCCATTCCCCGGGTCTCCCCATTCCCCATTCCCCGGGTCTCCCCATTCCCCATTCCCCGGGTCTCCCCATTCCCCATTCCCCGGGTCTCCCCATTCCCCATTCCCCGGGTCTCCCCATTCCCCATTCCCCGGGTCTCCCCATTCCCCATTCCCCGGGTCTCCCCATTCCCCATTCCCCGGGTCTCCCCATTCCCCATTCCCCGGGTCTCCCCATTCCCCATTCCCCGGGTCTCCCCATTCCCCATTCCCCGGGTCTCCCCATTCCCCATTCCCCGGGTCTCCCCATTCCCCATTCCCCGGGTCTCCCCATTCCCCATTCCCCGGGTCTCCCCATTCCCCATTCCCCGGGTCTCCCCATTCCCCATTCCCCGGGTCTCCCCATTCCCCATTCCCCGGGTCTCCCCATTCCCCATTCCCCGGGTCTCCCCATTCCCCATTCCCCGGGTCTCCCCATTCCCCATTCCCCGGGTCTCCCCATTCCCCATTCCCCGGGTCTCCCCATTCCCCATTCCCCGGGTCTCCCCATTCCCCATTCCCCGGGTCTCCCCATTCCCCATTCCCCGGGTCTCCCCATTCCCCATTCCCCGGGTCTCCCCATTCCCCATTCCCCGGGTCTCCCCATTCCCCATTCCCCGGGTCTCCCCATTCCCCATTCCCCGGGTCTCCCCATTCCCCATTCCCCGGGTCTCCCCATTCCCCATTCCCCGGGTCTCCCCATTCCCCATTCCCCGGGTCTCCCCATTCCCCATTCCCCGGGTCTCCCCATTCCCCATTCCCCGGGTCTCCCCATTCCCCATTCCCCGGGTCTCCCCATTCCCCATTCCCCGGGTCTCCCCATTCCCCATTCCCCGGGTCTCCCCATTCCCCATTCCCCGGGTCTCCCCATTCCCCATTCCCCGGGTCTCCCCATTCCCCATTCCCCGGGTCTCCCCATTCCCATTCCCCGGGTCTCCCCATTCCCCATTCCCGGGTCTCCCCATTCCCCATTCCCCCGGGTCTCCCCATTCCCCATTCCCCGGGTCTCCCCATTCCCCATTCCCCGGGTCTCCCCCATTCCCCATTCCCCGGGTCTCCCCATTCCCCATTCCCCGGGTCTCCCCATTCCCCATTCCCCGGGTCTCCCCATTCCCCATTCCCCGGGTCTCCCCATTCCCCATTCCCCGGGTCTCCCCATTCCCCATTCCCCCGGGTCTCCCCATTCCCCATTCCCCGGGTCTCCCCATTCCCCATTCCCCGGGTCTCCCCCATTCCCCATTCCCCGGGTCTCCCCATTCCCCATTCCCCGGGTCTCCCCATTCCCCATTCCCCGGGTCTCCCCATTCCCCATTCCCCGGGTCTCCCCATTCCCCATTCCCCGGGTCTCCCCATTCCCCCATTCCCCGGGTCTCCCATTCCCCATTCCCGGGTCTCCCCATTCCCCATTCCCCGGGTCTCCCCATTCCCCATTCCCCGGGTCTCCCCATTCCCCATTCCCCGGGTCTCCCCATTCCCCATTCCCCGGGTCTCCCCATTCCCCATTCCCCGGGTCTCCCCATTCCCCATTCCCCGGGTCTCCCCATTCCCCATTCCCCGGGTCTCCCCATTCCCATTCCCCGGGTCTCCCCATTCCCCATTCCCGGTCTCCCCATTCCCCATTCCCCGGGTCTCCGCATTCCCATTCCCCGGTCTCCCCATTCCCCATTCCCCGGGTCTCCCCATTCCCCATTCCCCGGGTCTCCCCATTCCCCATTCCCCGGGTCTCCCCATTCCCATA